>NW_003314394.1:11200-98954 GCF_000143415.4 Selaginella moellendorffii | reverse complement strand
ATTCCAAAACTGAAGGAATCGGAAATTGCTATGCTGAGCTGGAGGAGGACTAGGAGAAATGGATTGGCAAGCATCATGAACAAACAGATCAGTTGCCTGAGCCACTTGGATTTGGGATTTGAGAGAAAGATCAAGAGGAGAAAAAAATTGAGCAATGGAGCTGATTTGGAAGCGAGAAGAATCAAGAAGGATTTGTTGTTGCATCTCAAAAGCAGGTTCCCTCAGAGATGGAGTAAGATACCTATGTTGAGTGAGAGCATCAGCCTTACCATTGGCTTTTCCCGGACGATGCATAATCAAAAACCGGAAACGGGAAAGTGATTGTGCCCAATGAGCCTAATGCCTATTGAGGATGCAAACTGAGGACCAATATTGAAGGTTCTTATGATCACTATTGCATCTCAAAAGCAGGTTCCCCTGGAGATAGAGTAAGAAAGCTGCATTGAGTGAGAGCATTAGCCTTACCATTGGCTTTTCCCAGACGATGTGTAATCACAAACCGGAAATGAGAAAGTGATTGTGCCCAACAAGCTTGACATCTGTTGAAGATGTGTGCTGAGGACCAATATTGAAGGTTCTTATGATCACTGTAAACAATGGTCACATGAGGAGAACCTTCAAGGAAATGACACCAAGCCTCGAAAGAGTCAACAATTGCAAGAAGCTCCTTGTTGAATATATCATAATTGATCTCTGCAACTGCACAAAATTTGGTGGAGTTCCTAGGTTACATTGTCTCCTCATGTGGCATCATTATGGATCCTACCAAGGTTTCTACCATACCAAAGCATCTGCTTCCACAATATAAGGCTTTGGATTGTTCGGATGAATGGGAACTGGAACTGAAGTGAATGCAACCTTTCAAAAGTCAAGGGAATTTGAGCAGCAACAAACCATACAAAAGAAGTAGCTTTTGTGGTAAGTTGCATTATAGGAAACGCAATTTTGGAGAAGTCACAAATGGAACGCCAATAAAAGTTCGTAAAGCTGAGGAAGCATTGAACCTCACGAACAAAAGTCGGATGCTACCAATCAAGAATGGTAGAAACCTTGGTAGGATCCATAGTGATGAGGAGACAATGTAACCTAGGAACTCCACCAAATTTTGATCAAAGAAGCACTTTTCTAGCTTCACAAATAATCCATGTTGTCGAAGACGTTGGAGCATAAGGTGAACATGACTTGAGTCTCTGAAAAGATAAGGATGTCATCAAGATAAATGACAACAAAGAGATCGAAAAAATCACAAAAGACATCATTCACCATATGTTGGAAGATAGTAGGAGCATTGGTCAGATCAAAAAACATCACCATGTACTCAAAGTGTCTATAGCATGTCCGAAATATTGTCTTCCATTCATCACCCTCTTGAATGTGGATAAGGTTGTAAGCACCACACAAGTCGATCTTGGTGAAGAATCGAGCCTTGGATAGTCATGCCAACATCTCCAGTATCAATGGAAGTGGATACCAGTTTGGGATGGTGACTTTCTTGAGGCCGTAGTAATCAACCACCAAACGAAAGGACCTATCCCTTTTGGATACAAAGAAGACAGGTGCACCAGCTGGAGATTGAGAATGCCAAATAAAACCTTTGGAAAAGTTTTCCTTGATGTGTCCATGTAATGCTTCCAACTCTGCCAGTGAAAGAATGTAAATGGGACCAAAAAGTGGTGACTTCCCCTCCACAAGATCAATAAGACAATCATAAGATCAATGCGGTGGCAAGAGATTAGCTTTCTTTTGTCAAAAACATCCTCGAAGTCAGTGTACTTGGAGGGAAAAGTGGATTTGTTCTTGACAGATGAAGATGATGCTAGATGAGTAGCAATGGCGGAGACAGAATCAAGATCTTGGTGGCATGCATCTCGAAACTCATGAAGAGAGATATGAGAGATCTACATTGGAGAAGCATGAGAAGAGGACTTAGAAAAGGGAAGAATTGTCCAATCAATCTCACGCCACTTCCAATCTACCATCGAGTTCACAAGCTCAAACTAAAGAAGACCAAGGATCACAAAGGTTTTTGAGATGGACACAATGTCGAAGGAGATGCTACAACGAGATGAGCTAGGTGTAGTTCCAATGGAGATTGGAGCTACTTGACAGTGATGTCTCTCTCATGCTGAGAGACAACATCGGATCAAGAACCATTTATGTATATATTGTGGTGATGTGGATCACATCTGGCAGCAGTGTCCTCGTCTTCCACCGAGATCACAAGCACAAAAACCCCAAGCTTGCATGGTGGATGCTGCACCATTAGTTTTGGGAAAATAAGGATGTCCAGTCAAATTAAGAGTTGTTCGACTGGACAACTCATCTTCTCTCCCTCATCTTGACACAGTTCCTTCTTCTTGCATCTGTCAACCTTTTTCATACCACCACTCATTTTCAGACTTCTAACACTGAGTTTTCTTTTTGGGTCTTAGGAGATAGTGTTGCCAATGCAAACTTCATCGATATGGAGTTTGTAGTTTCTCATGGTATTCATATTCAATCTACACAACATCCAACTTGTGCTGAAGTGGTGGACAGTCGAAAAATTTCATCAAGGATTATCACACATAAGACTGAGTTTGTGGAGGTGATGGCATTTGGGGGGTGCTGATGTGGAACAAAAGTTGGACGACATTCCAACAGATATTCCAACACATCCACTGAACAGCAAGATCAATGGCCATTGTGAGAGATGTAGGATCTGGATGAGAAAGCATCAAATTGTTCACATCATCATGCAAACCAAGCCAAAAGTGTTCTTTGAGAGCTGCATCATCTCACGAGATGTCGGTGGCAACCATCTAGAACTTAGAAGCATAGGCAGATGCAAACTTAGAACTTTGACGCAATTGCTGCAGCTTGTTGATGGTAGTGTGCTCTCAATCGCTGAACATGCTGGTGAAACACTAAACAAAAAGATCAAAATCTTGGAGGACATGATCATTCTTCTCAAAAAGAGTGAAGAACCAAGAAAGAGGAGTCCCTGTGAGAAGAGATCCAATCAGTTCTGCACAAGAAGTTGGAGTCAAATAAAGGCCAAGCTGCATAGCAATCCAAAGCCTCACTTGGTTGAGGAAACCACGAAACTCAGACCATGTGCCATCAAACTTTGCCAGCATACCAATCTTTGGCTCAGAGGAAGGGAGCTGTTGCTAGTACTAAAGAACTTGTTGAAGCTGTGACTGAAGAGCAGTGTTGGATTGCTCCAACACTTGATATGACTTCCATAGAGCATCAAGATCTGATTGAAGCTGAACAAGAGGATCTGAGGAAGCCATAGATATCAAAGTGTTCAAACTGTTAGGAGCTTGTTAGCGAGAGAAGGAGATGACGAGGAAAAATACAAAATCAAAAGACAAATACAAAGGAAAAGATTAAGGAAGAAAGAATTGTGTTGAACACTCTAAGTACAAAGTCCTAGAAACCCTACTTTTATATGGAAATTAATCTGGTCAACCTTGCAGCTAATCCAAGAAACTAATTTAGGCATGGGTCCATACCAATCCTGGATGCCCATGCATGTATGCACATGCATGGTAGATCTTACCACAGATCTAGGGTTCGAATCCTGTAAGGAGCAAATACAGCCAAAAATACCTCCAGTAAATACAGGCAACAATGAGAAGAAAAAATATTACACATGAATCATATATGGATACATGAAATTTGAAAAAAAGAATGAAAAGAAAGCTCTCCTTGTTATCACCAGCACCACTATGCACAACCCTCCATTGTAGCCAGCTACCACAATGCAAGCATGCTCCAATCTCCAAATCCCTATCCTATGGCATGGAAGAGCTATAGAGTTTCTCTCCTTCTCTTGCTCCTTTGGCCATACATTTGGCACCCAAGGAGATGGGCCATAGCCAAAACTTACCCTGATGTATATAATAAGTTGCCACCCATGTGAGGCAAGTGTGGAGAGGATTGTTGTGTTACAGCAATCCAGCACCATTGAATGTTAAGCCTTGATTAAAAACGGGAGTAAATCAGCATTTGATTGAGAAATATCCTAGAATATACTTGAATATTCTAGGTACTAATTAAGAGTGTAATTATTATTTATCAAATGTTTAAAAATAATAATCTTTACTAATTTGCAATTGCATTGCAATAAAATTTGATCATGGTAAGACATAACTAAAAAGAATTGAATCAAGCCTATTGACCTCTCTATTTGTGACATGTTGTTTGTTGGGAATTTTTTCCCAACTTTAGCATATGTCAAGCTGGTGATAGTGGCTTTGTCTCACTAATTGTGTTTGCAGTCAGGCATGCAATATCAATGGCACTTTTTCTCTGTTCCCAAGTGATGCTGGATTTAAACTCTCGTTTGATAGCTCCATAAAAGGATTATGCCACCAATTGGTATAGTTCTCTTCCTCAAAACTATCAAGTGGCACACATCTTACTTTAGACAAGATTGCTTTGTCCACAGGAAGGCTAAATAAAATGGTGACACAAAATTGAGAGAAGCTCCAGAGTAATAACAGTTTTAAAATAGTTTTAACTTTTTATATGCTATGAAGGTTTGTGTCCATGAGTAGGATCTAAAGGCTGTTGCATATGTGCATATGTCTGATGATGTCACTACATAGGTGGCTTGGTCAAAGCACACCATCCTCTCATCACTGCTGTCCTCAATCCCCACTATGGTTTTGTGAGTTATGTGAGTGGTAGGGTTATGTAATTTAGGGATTTTGGCAATAATCTACAGAGAATTCATGAGATTGTACAACTGATCACACTGGGCTGCCATCACTTGTGCTGCATTTGAACACTTCCATGCCTTGATCTAGAGATCAATAGGAATTTTGCAGCAACAATTGAGGTATGGTCTAGATCAATATGAACTTTAGATTTTGCTTTTTGGTTTATGTTGGAGATTCACTTATGATGTTCTTTTGAATTTTACTTTCAAGGTACGTGAACCAAAAAATTCCATACAAATAAAGTAAAAGTAATTGTAAAAACCTTGTAAACTAGAAAAATAAAAAGCAGGATCCCTCTCAAGTAATAAATTTGATTAGAATTTTTATTTTCTATTGAATTGTTATTATTTAGATGTTATTGAGAATTCACAAGAGGTACATGAGGAGGTTTTAGAAGAAACTCTTTTTAATCCTACTTCCGACAAAGCTACATCTCAAATATTAGATATTTTGCTATAAACAAAATCAAAATGACAATGAAGGTAATTTTTTTTTCTATTCTTCATTTTACTATTTATATTATCCAAACGAAATATTGCTTCAAAATTTCTCAAGTCAAAAATCCATCTCCAATAGTTCAAAAACTCCTCCAAGATTTAAATAGTAAGTAACTATTTAGTTATCATAATTTTTTATTTTTATCTATTTGTAGAAAAAAAAGTTAATTGAGTATTTAGTTGGAGTTGACATTTCTAGCTCTAAGACCATAAATACTAATAAAGATCCAATATTATTTCTAAGTACATAAGAGGTTGAACTTAGAAATCTTACTACACTTCAACCAAGAATATCTTTGAAAGAGTGTGAAGTAAATTCATCACATCTTCAAAAGATATATGAACTTGAGTTGATAAACTTGTTTGAGAATAAGTGTTTTCCCATTTTTTACTCTAAATGATACAAACTTTCAAACTTTCACCTTGATTTCATTTGTTTTTAGGGAGTTCTTAGCCTTCCCAACAACCATCACACTTAGTAGTAACTCCAGGTAAAGTGCTTTTTAAAATTGCTGTGTTTTATAATTCTTCTTTGTGCAGCCCAGCAACCTAGACACTTGCTAGAGCACCCTCAACACTCAGGTCTAGGTAAATAAAACTTTTAATTTTTTGTCACCTTTAATTTTTGGTTTTTTCTAGGGGTGGCTAGCTCTACACAGCCTTCCTAACAAAGTCATCACAAGTAGCCCCAGGTAAAGTTTTTTAAAAGACTTTTGATTCTCTTTATTTTTGGCAGCCAAACATTGGTCTTAGGCCTAGAGCAGCCAATAACCCTCCAACACACTCAAGTAAAGTTTTTTAAAAAACTTTTGATTTTTATTTCTGTTTTACAGCCGAACAGCCTCTCCACTTGGTCTTAGCCCTAAGGTAGCCAGTTATATCCCTCCAACCTCGACACTCACAGCCATCACAAGCACTTTTAAAAGACTTTTGATTCTTACTCTTTGTTTTTGCTGCCCAACAGCCTCAACACTTGGCCACAATATATAAAAGATTGTTTTGGTGGTGGTATTAGCAAAAGCTGGATGGGAGAACAATTTAAAATTTTAGCAAAATTTTATATGTATTGTTTGATTAAACAAAGGAAGGTGGAGGATTGTGGTTAAAACTCAATGAAGAAGGTTTTGAAGTTGTTAAAAGGTATGTGGAAAAGTAAGTTGGAAAAAACAATTTAAAGCAAATAGTAGTATAACAACAAGTGAAAAATATCAACAAAAATGGCTCTAGAGGAATTGGAAGTCTTTGAAATAAGCTTGTAAGTAGTTTAATTTTTTTTCCAAATTTCTGAAATTTTATTTTAGGTTGAGAATTATGGCTACAACATTCATATAAGAAATAATAATTTAAATTAATATTTAAATCTTTTAATAATTAATTTTTTAACTAAAATTTGTATTTAACAATTCAAATCACAATATAAATTATGACTAATATTTTCAAAAAGATAATATAAAATCAAATATAAATTATGACTAATTTTTCAACATGATAGTATAGAATTCAAACATAAATTATGAATATAATTTTCAACAAATTAATATAAATTATGAATAAATATTTTCACTTGTTATTATGGCTACTATTTTCAACTTTATTTTATAGCTAGTTCTTTAGTTATAAAGAACAACTAAATTTAATGACTTCATTTTCCAACTAAATTCTTTAATGCACATCAATTCCTTTTTTTTTTTGAGTCACAAATAACAACTACTCTCATTTTAATGACTAAAATTTAAGTGGTATAAAACAATTTTTCTTAAACTAGAAACTAAAAATCTAGCGCTAGTCAATCACAAAAGTTGTAGCATTGATTGTTTGTTCTCCCTCTCATCTCCATGCTCTCTTCCCTTCAAGAGAGTTTCAGTTTATCACATGTGGTAGTGATTTTTTGTGGTTTAAATATATTGGAAGTCATATTGTTTTAAGGGTTTGTATCCACAAGCTGCCATCTAACTTTGGTGCCTGGGAAGCACAATACTGAAGGTTCCACTAACACTAAAAAAAATAAAACCCAAGAAAAAGGGGTGAGCAAGAGGCTTTCTATTCATCATAAAGAAGCTCAACCAATAGATCAGCCAGAAGCCTCAGCCACACTTGCCCACAATGCAAACAGATTGTCTCCACCCTCTACTCACCAACAAGACGTGTGTGCTCCATTTGTCTCCTTACTCACAACCACCTGGTGATTCTGTTAGCTCTCTCCTGTGCCCATACCTCTATACTGCCTTCTCTCTTAGGTGACATCTCTCCTGCTCCTTCCTTCTTTGCATGCACCCCCTAACAACACTGTCCACCTCCGCAAGTAACTATGCAGATTCCTTTAGAATATTCATATATTCTTTTTGAATCTTCTCATTTTCTTCTTGTTTTCTTCACTTACTGGAAAAAAAAAAAACAATCTCTACCACTGACATCCACCAATCCTGCTTATAGCATTATGTCTACACTATTATTAATTGCCTTAGTTTCCATCTCCAAGTACCAATATGCTGCCTTTTCAATTGGTGTGGCATCCCTAGTGCCAATTCTGTGTTCCACCAACGGAATTCCCATCCCACCTGCTGGAACACCGCCTTATGCTCACTAATCATGGCCTATACATGTTCCATCAATTCTGCATCTGTCACAACCAAATTCCCAATCTTCACATTTATTGCCATTTCATCCTCCTCAACTGTTGCTTTTACACCTTTCTTAAAGATTTCCTTCTTCTTCTTAGCTACTTGAGTCATGGTGTAGCTTCTCCTCAACCTTGTGTAATAAATTGGAGATCTTATTTGCAGTTGCCCCTGCCAATATTCCATTGCAACTTCCATTGCCTTCTTAGCCTGGGTAAATTCTATAGTCCTACTGGTTAGGTAGATGGTTCTTTCTTTGATGTTGTAATATGTATAGATTGTTACTAGTACTTGGAACTTCTTCCCATCACTAGTATAATCAGAACAATTGCTTATGAGGCTTTAAATACCCATTCAAGAGTATATGAGCCTCCAACCCGAAAAGCATGAAGAAACAATCTTGGTTGTTCACAACAACTATGATCCTAATCTCTACTAGGCTTACCTAGATTTAAAAACTATGATGGAACCAAGTGTATGCATTGGTTCACCATTGGCCCCCAGAACTATTGCTGGTTTAAGCTCAACAAGCTGTTCAATTGAGCATTGATCATGGTTTGCCCCTAAATCCAAGAGTGTCTCCACCTTCCAACCTCAAATAGTAGTCTCTATGATCCCATATGGCCACATAGGCAAATTCCCTTTGAACAATACAAATGCCCTTTTATCTTCTCTACTTAAGTTTGTTTCCATTCTACTTTGTCCTAGTATCGATCCTCATCAACCTGTTTCACCAAGAGTCTTTAAGCCCTTCAACCATCATCTGTGGTTAAGATTTTCTATAGCTGCAATTGCATAGGTGACTCCTTCAACATTTCTTGCATTTCTGGCTTTGACTCTCATGAACTTAGCTTTTGCAGCAACCTCTTTCTTATCAGCCATGGCCTTCTTAAGCCACTCATCCATCCTCTTCTACTCCCCAATTTATAGCATAGAGACAGATGTCTCCTCCCTAGAGGCTTCTTGCTCAATCAACTCTTCCAGATCATCTTCATCTTCTATTGGCTCCCTAATCAAGGCACATTGGTTGTTAAGGTCTATTGCCACTACAAGTAGTCCCAAGCCCAATGATCTCCTCCACACTTGAAGTCTTCCTACCACTTTGCCCTTAATCTACCATCTTTTTGCCCAATGGAGCCAATTGATGATCCCTCTTCGTGAGTTGTGCCTTGATTTCATGTGTGAGTGTTGTGGTAAACCCTTTGACTTCCTCCCTCAACTTCTTTGTCGCTGCATCCTCTGAGACCTTCATTTTTGAAGATTCTATTGCTGCAAGGTATCTCTGTTTCATAGAACCATTCTCGCAATTCAAATTCTACTGCTTGGGGGAGTGTATTTTTTATGCAATCCTTTAAAGGTGTTTGCAGTCCCTCCACAAAATACTCCTTGAGTCCAATTCGTGACATTGATGGCCAGAGCTATACTTTCAACTTACTAAACTGCAAAAGTTCAAATTGTCTTGTTCTCCCTAGTTGCCAATTCGTGCAGCAGTTTCCTTGACCACCATGCACCTCTACTCCGCTGGCTCAGGAAACAATCCCCAAACTTACATTCAAACCAATTCAGCCTAATCTCACTTCCCTTTGGATTCCCTAGGATAGAAGATTTTGAAGAATTCCACCAAACTCTTGCTAGCCTAGTGGCTATGGTGCTCTTAGCCCATAACAACTTGCTATAAACTGACCACCCATTGACCTATTTTGCTATAAATAATGTCATTAGCCAATCTTGAGGATCTTTCTATTCCAAGCTTATTTCAACGATATTTTTATCTTCTAACCCTCTAATACCAAGGGATGGTCGTAATTGCCATTTTCCCATGTCGGACCCATTCTTGTCCATGTGGTGCACAATGAGCTACCTCATAGATAAGGGGAAAACAAGTAGCACATAGTAATTCACCCCACCTTTCCCATTGATGGCGAGCTGATGGAAATGCCAAGAAACCCAGTTGGGTCTCTCAAAATTCCTGCCCAGACATCAGCAGCACCCCACCTCTGCTGGCAAAAATCCCACGAGCTCCAATCTGGCACACTCCAAAGAACTGAGTAGAAAGGCTTGGGGTCACCTTGTTTCCACAGGCTTACCGCAACCTACAACACTCTTACTCCAGATCCTCAGTAAAGAGCAAGCTTACAAGCTTGATCGCTCTCTCTCACTCTACTAATTATCCACTAATCACGGTGAAAAGAGGTGAGACACAACCTAACCCTTTGTTGCCACATCCCAGCCCAAGATCTCTTGATGTTGTCGACTTCTTGCCTGAATCACCCCTGCATATCTTGCGGATTCTCCCGTCATGCCCTACAACCAAAATGTTTAAGCAAACCAAAATGTTTATATAGGTATAATTAAAAGAACTTATATTTTAAATTTAACAAATAAAGTTAATATGGACATGATCAAAACCCTACAAGAAGTAAAGTTGCATGAACGCATCAACCTCTATATCACACTCAAACTCTTGCTTCACTTCTCGGTCACAATGATACATTTGCTTCCAAGCCTTATCTTCGAGCTGGGGAATTCACCACCTACAACTTCAAGGGTGTCACATTGGCAACAGCTGATCAGTGGAAGAACATAAGGAAGATTTGCAGCACCGAGCTCTTCACGACGAGACACCTACAATCTTTCTGGAGCTTCCAACTTAAAGAGGTTCCAATGCAATCTCATCTCTAATAATCAAGGTTCATGATCAGCAAAGTGTAATCGATGTGAGGGAAGTTATTGCAGCCATGTCATTCAACATGATATCACAAATCGTTATGAGCAAGAGATTCTTCAAGGAGCATGCAACCAATGATGACATAGCCGAAGCTAAAGTATTGAAGGAAGTAATAGATGAATCGGCCTGGATTGCTCTTCAGTTCCATATAAGTGATTTCTTACCACCTTGTCTCAGATGGATAGACTGGAGCAGACTCCGAGCGCGAAAACTTGTCACTAAGCAAGTTCCTCGAAAAAATAATTGACGCAAATCCAACCGGAAAAAATTAATGCATTTTTTAAACAATTTTAAATTATGTATGTATTGCTCTTGTAGGAAATTATAGCAGCGGGATCCGATACCAGTTCTTGTGCACTGCTTGATCTTCTCAACAATCCAGATGTCATGACCAAGTTACAGGAGGAATTAGGTGCTGTGGTGGCAAACCAGATGGTGACGGAGTATGACTTTCTGAACTTGCCATACCTCAGAGCTGTTGTCAAGGAAACAGTCAGGCTTCATGCTTTTACACCGCTGCTGTTGCCAAGAATGTCAACTCAAGATTGTGTTCTGGCTGGTTACAATGTTCCCAAAGATGCCACAACTATTGTCTGCGAGAGATCTGCGGTTCTGGGAGGAACCAGCAAGGTTTTGGCCTTGATCCAAAATTGATCAGGATTTTGAGCTGGTGTGGGAGAAGGATATGTCCAGGAATGGCACTGGGCCTGAAAAATGTCTACTGAAACTTTTTCCACAGTGAGTTATATTCCTGAGAGGAGCTACTAGCTTGAGGAGACAAGCTGTAGCTTGGCCACAAACGCCATTGCAAGTGGAGATAACTAAGTAAACCTCTGGTTTAACCTTTTTAAGTAAAGAATACTTTCGAAAATGTAATGGTTAAGCAAAAGGTAAAATTCTCCAAGCACAGGGCCAGTGAAAAGTATAAATTTGAACTTCTGGGGGGAAACGTTTTGATTGAGCTGACGGTTCTACAGGAGACAGATATGGTGGAATTCACTTTTTGCAGCCACGGCCACCTCCTCCTCCACCGCCACCACCACCACCACTTCCACTTCCTCCAGAAGCACCAGGTGGAGCTCCCCCACAACTAGGCCCACCCTGGCCACCACCTCCACCTCCACCAGGACTGCTGCCTCCACCACCTCCACCGCCTCCACCAGGGCTGCTTCCGCCGCCGCCACCGCCGCCGCCGCCGCCACCACCACCGCCTTGGCCAACTACAGAGGACACTGGAATGAGTAGTAACAAGATCAGGGCTGCCATCCTCGCCATGATCACTTTGATGGTGCATACGCTCATTTCAGTTCTGTCCTTTATAGTGTTTCAAGTGTCCGAGGAGCTGCAAGTCAGTCAAGCACGAGACGAGATAGTGCTTGATCACTGAACAACTGATCATCTCGTCTCGTGCTTGACTGACTTTCAGCTTCTCGGAGACTTGAATCAAGTATCGCAAGTCGGTCAAGCTCGAGACGAAATTAACCAGTTGTTCAGTCAAGCACACAGATCGCGACTTGTTTTGCCTCCCTCGTCCAACCACCAGCACGACTGGCGTGCTACATTTGGCGTGAAGCGCATACAGATCTCTAGTAATCACGACTTATTTTGCCTCGCTCGTCTATAGATTTCTACTACCAGCAGCAGTGCCGTGCTTGACTTTGTTTCTTGACTGACTTGGAAACTTGAAACGCTACAAAGGATATAAAGGCCTGAAATGAGCACTACAGCGTATGCCACTATCACAAATCAATCAAGCATCACAACATGGCTGGACATGCACGATTTCTTCTCACTCTTGTTGTGTTGCTCCTCCTTGCTTGTAATGTAGCAATGGCTGCCCGTTTCTTAGGCGGCGGTGGTGGCGGCGGCGGTGGTGGCGGTGGAGGTGGCGGCGGTGGTGGTGGCGGTGGCGGTGGTGGCGGTGGCGGTGGCGGTGGCGGAGGGAAATAATGATTACTATCATCCTCTATAATAAAATCTCTGTTCCCACCAAATCCTGGCCATCCACCTTGCACGGACGGCCAGGATATCACTTAGCTTTTTTTCATATTTTTGGTTTTTTTTTTATGAAGTCGTCGGTCAGGTCCCCCGAGAGAGACACCGCTGAGCTCGGCCAGGAAGAAACCAAATCTATCCATCTCCTTGCTCGATCCTGCTTGAATTGCTCGAATTTCGTTCCAGCAGCAATGGCGTCGGTGGCAGCGCCATCGCCAACGCGTCAGCGGTTCCTCTCAGTTTTTTTCACCAGCAGCATCCGTCTCCCAGCCTGTTTCTCTTTCTTTCTGGGCAATACCAGCGTGGCTTCTTGGAGAGATATTCATCGAGCTTCTAGATAGATAGGATGTTGAATGAGATGGTTGTGACTTCCCTCATATTGATCACACTTTAACTGAGCCTTGGTTATAGACGCGATTTCGTAGCTCCACGTTGTGCACAGCTCAGCGGTGCAAAAGACCTATAAACCCTTGCAGTTATAGGTGGTGATTTCTCCGACCAAAAGATAAAGCCTGGTAGAACATCATCCTTGGCCATTTCTGGGCTACAATCTAGACTTCTTTGACACCTCTTGAACTCCATTATGACTGTTATTTCCTGTTTATCACTGTATTTCCTTTCAAAAGTTTGACGAGATAAAATTTAAATTTTGTATTTTGTACATTTCAGACTTAAACAGTTCAGAATCAACCAACAGCTTTATAATGTTGTCATAGATAATCATGTCTTCTCTAGCAGGTACATTTACATTAAAAGAATGTCATTTCCAAATCAATTACCACAATGTTTATTCGTCCATATAAGAAAAAATTAACTTGTGAACTCTCTATATATGGTATCAGTATATACCATGTAAATAAGATTAACTTGCGACTAATCTGATCTAGGTTTATAAGTATGGAAGTAATCCTAAAGTATCACCTACTTAGGGTTCTTTCAAACTTACCATTTCTATTGCTCGTTGATTTAAAAACTTAAACATTTCCAAATCTAACAACATTTATCTAAGAGGAGCTAACGCAATAACATATTTTTATTTCAGAGTTTGCTAGGCCTTTGTCAAGCTTGTTACAGCGCTAATAGTAAAAACAAATTGAACATTTGCATTAAGGTTTTGAGCATTGTTAGATGAAAAAAAAATTTCTGCCTAGCAAACAAAAATTGATTAGACAGCAAGTGAAGTACAGATGCATTTAGAAAATAGAACTTTATATAATTTATTGTTTTGTTCTTGAGTTACTTGATTACTTAACTTCTGCCATTGAGTTGGGATACAAAAGTTGGCATGAAGTAACCATGATTCACCAATAAAAGAATCATAGAGCCTTGTATCAATCACTGATCCAGTTGCTCCTTCAAATGTGCCCTATCCTCCAGTAATAGCAAGGCCTGCAGCAAAGTTGACCTTTCTTGACCATATGAGAAGTGCTCTAGCATATGGAAATCCAGGCAAGAACTCAAGCTCTGCTGTAAGATGTGAGAGGGTCATATTGCTGGTGATGAAAAACACGCCCTGTAAGTAGCCATGATGTTGAGAGTGCTGTTGATATAGACTGTGAAGCCATTTCTGTAAGGTGGCAGGACTAATGCCAAATGAATTCTCAAAGAGGAATAGAGTTGTGGCGTCAAACAAGTAGCACTTCTGCAATAAAGAAAGAAAGAAAGATCTTAAGATAACGAGTTGATTAATATTGACATTACTGTTTGCTAGTATGCTTGCTAGTGTGCCTTAGGCATCTGAAATAAGGACTAAGATGCAAGCAAGAAATGAAATGAATGAAGCAAGTGAAGTGAATGAAGTGAAAGCCATGGTTATTTGACAACAATTAAGTGCACAAGAAATTATACAGCCATTAATCAAATTAGTGTTGAGTTAATGGTATAGAATACTACATATTAATTAAATAGATTTACAACATCAAATTTTCCCATCTCCTAGAGAGCAATGCATGAGGAGAAGGGAAGTCACGAGGAAGAGTGGAATATTAGACTATTTGACTAGAAATCACCAAATTTTGTAATTTTTTATTCATGTATTTTTCTCAGTATAAATTCTGACAGATTAATAAAAATGCTTATACCAATTATATACTGTTTTTTAGTTTAACCTAGGATATACCTAAAGTATCTAAGTATATTTAAAGATATTTTTTAATCCAATTGCTCTTGTTAATCTATCTTTTCTAATGTCTGGGGGGACATTAGAATCAACAAACCTTTCACCTTTCCAATCTCATAGGACTTGGAAGCAAACTTTCCTCGACCTTGTTGGGCAGTCTTGACGATCTTGGTTGCTTTTGCTGGCTCCTGTGTTGAGGTGCCTGTGCGCCCTGCACCTCGTTGCTGCACTCTACAAAAAACACAAACGTAGAACCAAAGATGAAGAAACAAGCATTTTCTTACCTCCTGTGGATAGCAGGCAATCCGGCATGGGCGTGTTGGACGAGTGGAAGAGATCTCTGAAAGCAGACCTCAAGTCTAATCCACGTCAACGTCCATCGACCGCACTAAAGTAAGATTCGACACACTCCAGCCTTCCGAGACAAGCAGGCCCTCCAGAGAATATACCCTGCGTCCACGTTGATATTGCTGCCATGGTTCGCAATATCTGGTCATCCTCATTCGAATATGCCGCTCTGGCGAGTGGGCAAAGTATACCATCGTAAGTCGGCAGCGTTGGATCGGCCCCAGCAGCTATCCGCAGTTTGACATTCTCCAGTTCTAGTCGATACAGTGCAGCGATGAGGGGGAGCGAGCCCTCCGGCGAGGTCCGGTTGGGATCCATATGGGGGAGCTTGAGCAAGATCTCCAGATGCTCGGGATCGCGAGCGTTGCAGAAGTGCCAGCTGGTGAGAGTCTCGAGAGGCTGCGCCATGGGCTTGAAGAGCTTGACCAAGTCATCCATTTGATGGGCGCTGGCATAGAGGAACGGCCAGGTGGGTAGAACTGGAAACAGAGCCAACCATACGAGTGAGAATGTAAAGGTGGTGACAAGAAAGAAATGTCACCCAAATTCGAATCTTCGTCCACTTTCAAGCAATGGGGCCTCTCTGCTGTCTTGTATCAGCATGTTCAAGTTGCTAAGAGATCTACGGCTGCGTACGCAGTTTCCAAGTCTGACTCCGTGATGGCTTGCACGAGTCGCGCCAACCTCCCGCCGAAGGTTAGAGCCTGGAGCTCCCATCTGCAGCCGCCCGGATGAGGCGAGGAACGAACGCTGTTGGTGACTCGACTGCAAGGAGCTCCTAGCCTTGGTGGTCGTAGACAAGAGTTGGGTACATTTAAGAAGCTTTTGAGAGGATGCCACGGTAGAATCTAGTCTCTTAAAACTCATGTTTGCTGCATATGCCCCGTCATGCTATCTGGAGCAAGCTCAAAATCCCTTCAATTTGATGCACAAGAAGAATCTTGTTTTCTGCAATGCAATGCTTGCTGTGTTTGTGAAGATGGTAGACGCCGAGGGAGTACACAAGGACTTGGAAAAAGCGGAGCAATGGTCACCGCTCCACTAGACTTTGCGTGAAGCTGCACTAGCGCCGCTGCCCTCTCCTGGGGCATTAAACACGACAGCGAAGCTCATGAGGTTGGCTTGTGCCTGCTCCCGGGTTTGAATGGTGAGCGTCGTCTACAATAGTGAACACCGGAGCCAGCACACTATCTCCTCTACGAACGGGCTCATCATCGTGTGAGCACTTAAGTGACCAGGGATCATTCATCGCTCTCCACCTCTTACGATAGTTGTCCATGGAGAGCCAAAACTGACTGTCCGCCATGCCTCTCACTAACACGATTGGATCAAGGAGCGATCTGTCATCCTTGACCTGCACACAAGTCATGAGAGATTCGCTAACACAAACATCATCTTAGAGTGCTCAGGAACCTCGCTCCACTTCATCTCGTAAACGTTAACCTAAGAAAGACTTTTGTCCTATTATAATAATTTTCTGGCTTGGTTATTTAGTATAGAAATATTTATAATTCAAGATTAATCTAATTACATAAATGGTTCAAATTGGAATATATTAGGTTTTTTAGAAATCATAAACACGAGATTAATGTAAATTACTTGATGATAGAATCTGCAAATTATCAAAAATATTCATAAAGAATATTCAAGTGCCAGTCCTTTACTGGCTTATTACATACTGGCTTATTACGTTGATTGATTTTTCCACAGCTCACTTCTGGGCAGACTTTAACAGTCTCTTCTTCCAAGGCTTCGTGTTCTCCACGAGCTGGGCATTACATAGATCCTGTTATAGAGCAGCCCCGCCATTAACATTCTGTGAAGACGAGCGATCAAAAACTTTTTCTAAGATCCCTTTTGCTACACGACTTACTTCTCCTCGTTCAAATGAAATAATACTTCACAATGCTCAAGTGACTCCAGAAGCCATATCATGCAATCCTTCATAGTAAAAAAATCCAAAATCATAATTCTACCTATATATGCATCCCTGGTCGTTTTGTGAATTTTGCGGCAGAGGAGAAGCAACGGGCTTGATTTTAACCTGAAGAACTCACACTCCTGATCCAAAGTGATGCCCTTGGAAAAGGGTTTGGATCACTTTGGATCTTTTCCAAGGGCATTGCTTCTTTGAATCTTATCAGATCCTAGCCGTCCGATACATTTCCAATCCGACGGCCAAGATCGACAATTTCGAAAAGCATCTTTTTTGGCGCGGAGCTCGGAGTAATCTTCAACCACATTAGCCTCTTCCAGTTTCCCAGCCTGAGGATAACCAGCCACCATCGAATTCTTTGAGGATCACTTTCCACCACCTCGGTTCCCGATGTTCTTCTCGGGCATTGAGTCAAGCGCATCCTAAACGCGGTGACTGTGATGGTCCAGCTGAAAACGTTGGGGGACTGTCGAAGGCATTGCACGCTTCTGTCAAGCTCCCACACTTGCCATAAGTTTCAATGACCAGATTGTTGAGTTACCTGTCCTTCCTGTGTTGCTCGTTCCTGAGAATGGCTTGGTGAATTTTCTTCGCTCTCGTCAAGTCCTTTGAAAGGGCTGCACGATCGCAACTCGGCTGCAAGAATGGACTGTGTCTTCTTCAGCTGCAATGGACGAAGCGAAGGTTTGGTTCTACAGGCGTAAAGCGAGCCTTACCGAACATCTTTATTGTTTTCGAGCTGAGAGCATAATATAGTTTCCTTTCATCTTCTTCTGGTAGTCGACTAGTCCACACAGCTTGCACAGTTCTTCGAGTTCTTTTTCGGTCCAGTATCTCAAACTCGATGATCTTCGTTTCTGCGTGGCATTCAAAGTAAGCCAGAATTTCGAACTTTATGCGTTTACTTGCTTACAGGTAGGAAGGAAAAGATCGAGTTCGACAAGAACGTTGTCGCTACAAAAACTCCGCCCGGTTTCAGACTCTGCATATCTCTGCCACCTCAAAATTTTCACGTTTCTTTAACTAAGGAAACGTGTTTACTGCTCAAACACTCACTGCGGATGAAAGAGATGGCCAGCAATGCAATGCAGCA
This sequence comes from Selaginella moellendorffii, assembly GCF_000143415.4. Classification (NCBI taxonomy): domain Eukaryota; kingdom Viridiplantae; phylum Streptophyta; class Lycopodiopsida; order Selaginellales; family Selaginellaceae; genus Selaginella; species Selaginella moellendorffii. Next base: position 80,908 of record NW_003314394.1, on the reverse strand, counting down.
CCAGCATGAATAGCAGAAACGGTTCCGGACGCAAAAGGAAGACGAATAACATCCGCTCGAACCAAGGCGATATCTCTGCGGACAGAAAAAAACGAAGAATCACTAACCATTTTGTCCAAAGAGAACGACAGACCACAGGTGGTTCGAATCGTACGCTGTTCTCAGAGACTTGTCCTGTTTGACGAACTCAGCGCATTGCTGTAGCATGCTCTCGGAGAAGTCTAATGCGATTACTGCTGCAAACGAACCACACTATGCCAATCGACGAGTGAAGAGACCACTCCCACAGCTCACATCCACTATGACACCTCCAAAAGCTGGTCGAAGATACTCCAAGGCCATTTTAAGCTGAAACACATCACGTACTCTTCAATCTCAAACATAACAAAATTCTTTCGCAAACCTGACCAGGGAATCCACTCCTTTCGAAGTTTTGTCGCCAGCCTCGCTCATAAATCAAAGAAACAAGAGGATTTCTACGCCAAACCTCACGTTAGCTCTTACTCACAATCCAGAAATTCTACGACCAAACCTGAAAAGTTCGGTGCCACTCGGGAGGAACTTCCACATAGTCATTGCCACCTGAAAATATTTTCTTTTATGAAGGCAATTGTGTACTTATTTTACAAATTGATGGAAATCTTGTTATATATACTGATACAAAAAAAGTTTTATGGTCTATACACAAATATTGTGAGAAATGAAATCTAGATACTCGTTTCTAGACGAAACGATCGCTTGCTCGTAGAGCATTGAAATTCAGACTTTGATATCGCAAACCTGGGCGCAAACTCCTTTAGAACGGTACTAAAATCTTCCCAGAACTTACTGAGTGATTCCCGGAGGACCCTTGCACAGCAGTGCATCGAAACAAATCGGACAAGCTAGCAGCTCCTTCGTCGCCAATCCTCCATCGGCTTTGGCGCTTGAATTCCTACCTTCAAACTGATCGATCGACGCGGAACCTAGGGCAAGAAATCTGACCTTGCGAGCCGCGCAGCTCACCCGCGCTCCAACTCCCGATCGAATTCCAGCCGCGCCGCTGTGAGAATCATCGCAGCGCCGCACAGTGCCAGCGCCGACGGAGCTCAAGGCGATGGCCATCACCGTTTGACCTTGAGAAATCAATAAAAAAAATCGCGATCCTAGTGGTATGGGTTAGATTCGCGCCAAAATTCAAATCGAAAGAAAATTTGAAAATTTTCTATATTTGTGCTATTTTTTACTTTTCTTTTTGCTTTTGAATGAATGCCATGAAATTCAGTTTATCTTACAGAAATTTAACATCGCACCAAAAGTAATATCATCTTGCAATCAAACATTAGAAAGATCCACAAGATTACACCACTACAACCTAGTTGATAAGAAGAAAATTTTGAAACAAAGTGTCAGGTAACATTGCATGCACTTTGCCGCGTGTCCCGTCCAGAACGCTTAGGGCGGATAAAATCAAAGTTAAAATGGCGCCAATAGCAGGGGTTTGCTTGCAGCACATCGCGAGGGAGGCGGATGATCCACACGCCATGGCGCTCTTCTACCAAGAGGTGGGTGCAATCTATTTCACCCTTGGTTATAGGATTTCAGCTCCTCGCAGGTTCTAGGGTTCAATCGATCCAGATTTTGGTGCCATGGCCGTGATTTGGATGTCGCTGCCACCATCGCATTTGTGGCATTTGATCGGTCGTGAATCCAAGCGCTCTACAACCTTGGGATAGAACTTTTCCCTCTTTCTCCGCTTCTAGCTTTTGTTTATTCATCTCAATTTGCCACACAGGAAAGATCCAAGTGTGTCCTAGAGACTAACTTTTGGTACTAAAGGTGGATGTGTGGAAGAGGATATTATGGACTATATTTATTTTGTTCTGTTGATTATTATTTAAATTGGTTTTGTTAGATTAGATATTATTTCCTTTGGGTGATACATTCGCAAGCACTTTTCTTGCCAGTTGATAATACTTTGTGTTTTTAGAGTTATTTTACATAAGTTGTTTAGCATGCTATTTGAAATATTTGATAGTTAAGTTTATCATTAAGTTTTCTTGATGATACATTGACTATTGAATTTTGTTGGACAATGAATCCTATATTTTCCAATTATGATGATTTTAGTGATTTCTATACTATAATTCTAGTTTATCGGATGATAACTTACTTGGAATAATTTTGTGTTTTAATCTAAGATTTATTCATTGATAATCAAGTCTTTGATATCATTGTCTTTAACTTTGATATTGTCCATTTCTTGATCTTTGGGTTTGGGCCAGTATAGGTAGACTTTCTTTGATATTTCATGTGTATAGTGAAATCTTTAGTAATGGGGATTGGTCACATCACCCGCCTGTCTCTCGATATTCCTTATTTAGTTAAAAGGGCATGATCGTGTAAACAACTCTAACAGCTTGTTTACAGTAGTTTATCTAAACCTTACCAATGAGTTTAATTTCTTTTATTCTGGAGCCTTTAGCTTTTCTCTCTATATCCCTATGGGCAGAGGCATATCACACTTTTGTAAGCTAGATAACATCCAAAGTAGCAAGGGTGGTTAACTCCGTTGGTCATTTCCTTATTGGCAATGACCAAAAGGTGTTTGAGTTAGTAGCACATTTGCATTAGAGAAAAAGGTTGCCTCATAACTCATTTAAATTGGTGCATTTCTCATAAAGTGTAAATACCATGAACTTTTTCTAGAGTTGTTTCCTTGATGGTGTTCTAAACTACATTATGCATTAACAAAGACGTCAATTTTCCTTAAGAGGAGGAGAGTGTCATAAATGTGACTATAGATATTGAAAGTTACCTATTAGCTAGTCCTTTCGGATATTCTTTCCTTATGCTATAACGGCAAGAGGTCGATATTGCTAGACCCTTTATTAGTCCTTTTTATTCAAATGTTAATAAACTGGTATTAGCACCTATACTTAGCCAAATGAACATAAGGTAAGAACTTTTATGTGTTTCTTGCTGAGCATACTCGGTCTAACTCTTAATTCACTTTTGCTTTATCTTGCATTGGCTTGACAAAAACTCTTACGTATTGAGACTGGTCCCTCAATATCGCTAGATGATAATAACTTACCGTGTTTACTAAACACCCTCGCTATCATGCCCTTTGTGTTAGTCTTATTCGGTCTTAATTGTTATTTATAGAAAGTCTCTAGATTTACTAATTTGGCATATTTATGGAATGTAAAGATTATCTTGAACACAATGGTATTTGTCCTATGTCTAAATTTGCAATCTAATGCCATTTCATATTTAGTAAGTTTTAAGTTTGTCCCAGAGATTAACTTCTGGTACTAAAGGTGGCTAAAGGTGAAAGCCCAAAGGATGTGGTCCTTAGGGGGGGAGGCATTATAAGGGGTTCCAAATGTATAGTAGAAATAGTGGGTAGGTTAGGTATGGTTAATCAACTTGAGGTATAATTTATCTCTAGCTTGCATGCTTATCCTTGTTTTGCATCCGGTTTGGGTGTAAACCCAAGTTCCACACTATGCTAGCTGGTGGAGTATCTATATCCTCATGTTAATCCACTAGTATATTCAAATAGTGTTAAACTCCGTTTGTCTCCATTTTGCTTGCTAGTATTGGCATTGGGATGTTAGATGCTCTAAGACTGTTCCAATGCACTTCATGCTCCTATCCCTTTACTCCTTGGGCTATACATATAGGAGTTGCTCTGTGCTCCAATACCTTTGCTCCTTGGCTTTATTGCTTAAGAGTTTGGCTCCGTTCCTTCATTTAGTAGCCCAAGGCTCTGAAACTTAGGTTTCACTCCATTGTCTTTGGACATATGGCACATGGCATGCGGAATATAACATGTGGCACATCAAAGGTTTAAGTTTTGCTTCATTGTTATCTTATGGTTAATCACCATAGAGTAAAGGGTGAAAACGACGTGCACTATATTGGGTTCAAGTCCTAACTCACTAAGGCGTGATGATGGTTTGGAATATGAGAACACTTACTTTTCAATGATTATGGACTCTTAATAAGGAGCCTGGCTTGGGCACACTGCCAACTGAGGAACATTTCAGAGTTGTGATGCATGGTTAAATTGGTTAGAGTGAAAGCTTGGCATATTTAATTTGAACACTTTGGTGCATGTGACAACGAGAACATGGTGAATGAGATGGGGGAACCCAGTCTCAATTGCTATTGACCCTTAACCAAAGGGCTAGCTTGGGCTTACTGCTAAGTGTAAAGGATGTCCCTAATGTCATGGTCAACAACTTAGAGGTTTAGTAGACCTAATACTTATTGGCAAACTTGTTAAAGTGTCAAAGTGAGATCACTAAATGATTTTATGGCAAAACAAAGACAAAATCTTTGTTAGGTTAAGGAATAAAATTCCTAGTTCAAAGTGTTGATTTGAACTATTGGTAATAATATGACTTGGTCAAGATGACAAAGTGGAAAGGACACCTAAAGGAAATGAGATGTGATAATGCAATAATATTATGAGTCCAAGGAAGTAGTCTTTAAAAATGACCCATAGAAAGGACACAAAGTTGAGTCATAGATAAAACTTATAGTAAAAAATGCTAAAGAGACTTACTAAAAACTTTAGACTTAGCAAAGTAGAGCCTTTGCTATAGAACTAAAGGATACCTCAAGGATAAAGGTAGTGATTCTATGTTACATAGTGTAACAATCAAAAGATATGAGTAAAAGGCTAATGGTCAAGAATGGGCTATAGAAATCATTGAAAGGAATCTAAATGATAAGTTAGGGAAAGAACATATATGTGGTGGATACTAATAAATTGTAGGAAAGGAAATATATTTCCAAAAATAGATTCCCAAATACTTGAATTTAGCAAAGGTGAAAGCTTCAAAGGAAGGAACGGTAAGGTATCTAAATGCAACAAAACTAACAATATTCAAATCATGGATACCAAGGCCAACCATACCAACAAGCTCCAAATTACCAACAGTATGAGAGAATACCACAACCACAATGTTAGGCACCAGGTCAAGATAATAAGATAAAGAAAGGGCTTTACAATCAAGTGATCACCCCTTTAGCCAATTGGCTTAGGGTATAAGGGATAGGATCTTAACATTGGTATTGGAGCCCAATTCGATTCTCGTGGCTGACAAGTGGGGCAAGAATATTCTGAAAGAATATTCAACATGGTGGATCTAGAGGGACCACTTGGGTAGAGAATGCAATATCAAACCTGAGATCAACCTCTGGCATAGGCACCTAGACCGCAGTAACCAACAACTCGGTCGGTTGAGGTTGTCGAACCACCAGCAAGTGATCAAACAGAATACTACGAACAGCAACCAGTCGTTTGAGCTATTACCCGAGCTCGCGCTCGGCAAGCCAAACCTGAGTCTGACGATGAAAACAATCCTGAAGTGGAAGGAATTACATTGACCTTGCAACAGATACTCCAACTTGCACCATACTTTGCCAGGCACCTAGACCGCAGTAACCAACAACTCGGTCGGTTGAGGTTGTCGAACCACCAGCAAGTGATCAAACAGAATACTACGAACAGCAACCAGTCGTTCGAGCAATTACCTGAGTAACCAACAACTCGGTTGGTTGAGGTTGTCGAACCACCAGCAAGTGATCAAACAGAATACTACGAACAGCAACCAGTCGTTCGAGCAATTACCTGAGCTCGCGCTCGGCAAGCCAAACCTGAGTCCGACGATGAAAACAATCCCGAAGTGGAAAGAAATAACATTGCAAATCTTAAATGCCACACAGTCACAGACAAAACCTCGGAATACCCAGCCGAAAGTTCAGGTACTCCAAGCCAAAATACAACCCAGTGACTATGATGGAGATTCTCCATGCATTAACATTACCATCGGCAAAAACAAGATCATTGACACCGTACTCGATGGTGGTTCAGGCGTTAATATCATGGAATACAAAACTTTCAAAGCTCTGGGAGCAGGACCATGTGAGCCAGCCCCATTCAACGTCATCATGGCTGACCAACGACAGGTCTGACCATTCGGAATCATCCAGAATGTCCCCATACGAGTCAAGGCAAATAAGTATAGGCTGAACTTCATCATCTTAAAAATGACGGACGCAGAGGGAGCATATGACGTCCTTCTAGGCCGAACATGGCTTCGCAATGCTGATATTTTACATTTTTGGGGGAGCAACAACACCCTGATGCCCCTCAGTTATCAACAACACGCACAAAACAAGTGCTTCAATGCAACAAGCCTACTCACATCAAACCTTATGATTGGCATGAAGGCTTTGATGATGTACAAGAACAACAACTTCTCCAAGCTTATCCGGAACTACAGCCAATCACACAGGTTGACTTACGACGAATTCTACCTCAAGCAAGGTGAAAACAGCCCGAAATCACTACTCAATCACAACCAAAGGTTGCCTAACGTGAGCCTCCTGATATCAAACACCCGAAGCACTACAGCCAGTAGCGCACACAATGAACCTGGATGAAACTCCAGCACTGGTTAGACAAGGTGATGCTTTACAAAACAAGATCAAAGTCAATGAAGACCTTGACACCATGAATATCAGATCCATCGAGGAACCCAGAAATCTTCAAATAGCTCAGGAATTAGATCCTGAGTTCAGACAACGAGGCATTGAGCTTTTATGACTCAACCAAGATGTGTTCACCTGGTCCTACAAAGACTTACGGGGCATACCCCCAGACCTCTATACACACCACATTCAGCTCATCCCAGGAGCAACACCCAAGAAACAGAGAGCCTATCAGATGAATCCGAACTTTCAGGAGAAAGTTAAAGCCGAACTAGATAAGCTCCTTGAAGCTTAATTCATCCATCCAATACAAAACGCTCGGTGGCTATCACCCCTGGTGATAGTACCAAAGAAGAATGGGAAACTATGCATATGCGTCAATTACAAAAAGCTGAATGAGAGCACAACTATAGACACATTTCCAATCCCGTTTACCGACGAGATACTAGATTCGGTGGCTGGACACAAAATGTACTCTTTTCTTGATGGATTTAGCGGCTACAACTAAGTGCACATTGCACAAGAAGATTAACATAAAACAGCTTTCATTAGCCTGTGGGGAGCGTATGTTTATCTTCGCATGCCATTCGGCCTCACCAACACTCTGTTCACCTTTCAAAGGATTATCACCGAAACTTTTCAGGAATACTTAACAGATTTCATGCGCATTTTTATGGACGATTTCAGTGTTTTCAACAACCAAGCAAGGCACTTGGAATGCCTACAAAAGTGCTTCAAACAAGGAGAAATGTTCCTTCTTCGTCAGATCCAGAGTTCTATTCAGACATATAATCTGCAAGCAAGGGATACTAATTGACAAAGCCAAGACAGAGATCATCCTCAACATGAAACCACCTGTGGATGTCTCAAGTGTCAGAAGATTTTTGGGAAAAATGGGATATCATAGATGCTTCATCCAAGACTATGTAAGGATCAGCAAGCCGATGACCAACTTACTGAAGAAACAACACACCTTCAACTGGACTCCCGAATGTGATGCAGCATTCCATACGTTGAAGAATCATCTGATTCGAGCACCAATACTTGCTCGACCAAACTGGAAACGTGAATTCATATAGAGAGATTTTCTGACAGGTCGATTAGCTTACCCGGCCTGTCGAGTAACTGAAGGCTTCGGCCACTATATAAGGCTCCGGCTTAGTAGCCTGAGTCCATCCTTTTTCCATCCCTATCCCATCTAGTTCCATCCCCGACTCTTATTGTGACTTTCTATCTTTAATACAATACCATCCTCCGCCTTTCTACTTTTATCTCTTCACATTGCCACAGCCCATCCTTACCCACATTTCAGGGATCGAAAGCGTAAGGACTCGGCTTGGCGTCTGACAGCAGTTCCGGCTCATCAATCTGTCTGATCGTGATCTGTTTTCGGCATTTTGAACTTAGCTAGTGTAGAATTTATGGTTTTCACTGGCGACCACAATGGGATGGCAGGCCATGTGAATGAAGATTTCGAGAAGACAGCGTGGAGGATCTTTGTTTAAAGATCAGGAGTTTCCGGAATTCAGGATCTAAGGCCCTCCTGGGCGGATACGACCTGTTCCGAAGCGGGCATACAACTAAGACCCGAGCAACTGGGAGAATTTCTTGGCCTTTTCAGAGCCATTTCAGAGCCCAAGTTTTCAGAGGCACCGCTGAGAGCTGTGTAAACGCTTTGAATCGAGCAGCATTGCCACTGTGCCGACACTCAAAGCCGCACAGCGAGTAGCATTGCCGGAATTCTGAAGCTTGAGAGCCTTCCGAGCACACGGGATAAGCAATTGTCAATTCCGAGCACACGGGATAAGCATTGACCTCCGAGCACACGGGAAAAGCACAAATCCGAGCACACGGGAAAAGCAAAAAAGAGAAATTCTATTTCCAAAGTTCAGGCAAGACCCAGATCGGGTGTATAAAATCTGCTTTGAAGTTGGGCAGCCACGTAAGACCCAAGATTATACATTCTTTATCTCTGAGAAACACTCGGGCGCACAGCGCTTGGACGCCAAGCTGGCAGCGCGAGTCGATCTGCCGGGGAATCTGTCGGAATCCAAGAAATTCCTCAAAGAATCTGCAAAATTCAGAAAAGATTCTTTTGCAGTTCCATTCTCAGAATTTGATAATCATTGGCCAGTCATAAGACGCCACGTGGCGCAGGCTTAAGCCTCGGATTTGATCGAGTTCTTTCCCCAGCCGCGCCTCCCTCTCGTGAATTATTCACGAGAGCACCACATCCATCTCTCTTCCCTTCTCTCTCAAATTCGTTCACCATCTTCGCCCAAAAGCACGGCACCTTCTCCTTTGAGAAATTGGGTGTCCCGTGTGGAGCAGAACAGCCGAGCACCACGCTCGAAGATCTCAATCAGTAGGCCGCCGTCTGGGTAGCTGTTGAGCAGCACTTGACCCGACCGCCCGCCGAATTCGTCGAGAATACCCGCTCGACAGACGAGGAATCCGTCAGCCCGGGCAATTCCCCTCCAGATCTGGAGCAGGAATAATTCCCGGCGGACCCTCAAGCATAGCAAACCACAACACAAACAGACGCCACCCAAAAGGCCATCCGATCGAGGACATACAAAATCTCTTGCTTACGGGCTACATTAGCCGCAGCAACGAGTCAGCAATGAAGATTGACATATCAGTCCAGAAGCCCGCCACCCAGATTCGGGTAAACTACCCGCCGGGATGTCGGAAACACTAGGACTAATTGAAGCTGTACAACGTCTTTCCTTGGACGCAGCCTTGCTGATTTACAATCACATTCTAGATAGCTTTCCTAGAACAGCTGTTACTCCTGTCAAAGGTGGTTTAATTCTCCACATCCAGGAGTATTTAGAGGAGAAAAATCAAAAAGACCTTTATATGTGTCGACTACTCTTGGAGATCGGCCTGGTCGCAAAAATATATATCAACCGAGAATACGTTCTTGTAGCACAGCAATCTTGGTGGTACACTCCAGATCCGGCGATTTACACTTATACCCGGATACCACCTGCAAATCTCACACGAATTTGGTGCATACTTGGGTCGAGATTCTTCCCGAAGTTCATAGCACCCGCCACTCACTATAAGCTTTTGCCAGAAGATATCCGCACTAGAGTGTGGGCACGAACTCGTTGGGTTCATCCACAAACACCCAAGCTCAAAGCTACAAATCTGACATGGAACCGGGCACTTGACACCTGGATAAATCCGACTAAGCAAATACCCAAGCGTGCACGCTACCCGCTCGAACAAGAAACCTCTTGGGCTGAGACACGAATTCTTGTCATCCGAGAGCTTTCACATTCTGAGGCAAACAACCTCACCATAGACTGGGCGAGCGAAACACTGATTGTGAGACACCGATCTCCAAAATCACCTCCCGCTCCCAGACCAACCGACTTGGCTACCCGCCTACATAGAGAGCGTTTGATTAAAAGAGTTGGGATCATCTGTACCCCAGTCACGGCTCGGGACTGAAAAACAGCTCCTTCCCTTCCATATCAAACTATCGAGAGCGCCATCTACGACGTCTTTCGCTTGATCGAACCACATAAGCTGGTACTCATATATACGATCAATCAGTTCTCATACCCAACATTTCGAAAAGGTGTCAACCCTCGGGAGATGACCCTGGAACAATACTCGACACCTCTGAATGAACCGAGAGCTTAGAAACCTCAAAAGTTCTATTCCATTTAAAAGAGGTGAACCCGCCAAGGCGGCTGAGCGCGACGAACACGCAAAGAACCGAGACAAACAGACGCAAGAGACTGTCTTGGAAAGGACACTCCTGCACTCTGACACTCAATCAAAACCGTTGGAGACAACACCCCCTGCTCAGGATCGGGCTACTACTCCTCCACCTAAGCAGGAAGTCTCTAGGGAAGCACTTCCCGAATACACTTACACGTCTAGACAAACATCTTTGTTTGGATCCAACCCTACAGGATCACCACCGCCTAGCAGTCCTAGCAAGCCGAATTCAGACTTCAGACGAATTCATTGACCGCATCAATCGGTGATTGCTTGAAGAACAGAAAGCTCAGAAACGAATACCTCGAACAGATTAAGAAGGACGAGCTTCGACGTCAAGTTGAGCTCGAACGCCAAGGGAGGCTGAAAGGCAAGAACCCCTCAAGACATACCAGAGCATCAACCCGATGGCTTTCCCATCCATGCTCTATGGTCTCACAGTTTCTTACCCGGAACTCAGTGGTCTCAAACATGAGGACCCCGAGTTGCATATCCGCCGATTCAAGAATGCACTTCAAGTTTAACAAGCAGATCACCTAGCTCTTTTCCCTTATACACTCAAAGGTAAAGCTCGGTACTTTGATCAGGAAAGCACGATGAGGATATCATCACCGCATTCAAAGCGTTTTCACTCAAAAAAGAGACCCAAGGTCTATCTTAAGAAATTGACTGAAAAAAGCCCGGCGTGTGGTGCACCCGATGTAGAAATGAGGATCACACCAATGCGGAATGTCGCTTCCAAATGCCTAGATGTGAAATCTGCGATATTGAAGGCCATACAGCCAAACAATGTCGACGAAGACAATATGCTGATGTTCAGCAAGTCGTCGGACCATTCCGGAATGATCGTCAAAACCCTCGAGGGAAGAACAACAGAGGTTCACCTCGCAATGATCAACGCCAAAATGTTAATTGGCGTCGGCCCAATTACAATTGTGCCCAATCAAGGCTATGTTGATCAGGGATACCCCAACAGGGACCATCCAACCAAGGAAATCCCAACCAAGGTTATCAAAATCAGTCGTATCACGGTTCGGGTTACTACAATCCGGGTTATCCTCAAAACCGTGGATACATACCACGAGATAACCGATATCAGAATCAGCAGCCTTCTGCCTCTCAGGGATAATCATCCCCCAGCAGGACAGAGACCACCTTATCAAAATCAAGGACCCCCTCCTAATCCGGGACCTCGACCAGCACAACCGGCAACTCGAGCTGTTGATGTAGCAGAATACTATGACAAACAGCCGACTGCCCAACCTGCTGTCCGAGCCGTCACACGAGCTCGAGCAAAACAGGTTCAATCAGATCAGAATCTGGACAACGTAGAGGAAATCAGCCCCTCAGAATGGCAAAAAGCCAAGGCTGTTGCAGACCAGATCCGCAAAGATCTTCAGGAACTGCCACCTGAGTTACCTGCCGATGCGGATCGCTTACCTGATCCGGCAGCTGAGGAACCACTCAAGCCATTCACTCAGCAAGAACATTCTGTTCTTGTTGATCACATACTTCAACAGGGAATTACTCTATCCCTCCAGCAGATATTGCAAATAGCACCATATCTTGCTCGACCAATTCTCAAGGCGGTACATCCTCCGACAATTCAACCCCCAGGTCCCGTTTATGCCGCAGGAATTCAGCCTGTTGACTATGATGGCAATACCCCTTGCATCACAATTGCCATAGGCAAAAACAAAATCCATAATGCACTCATAGACGGAGGATCTGGTGTAAATATCATGGAATATGGCACGTTCAAGGCCTTAGGTCTTGGGCCGATAGAACCAACCCCATTTAACTTGATAATGGCTGATCAACGAGAGGTCCGACCGATTGGCATAGTCTGTCAGATAACCATCCAAATCAAAGCCAACAAGTACAAACTGAACTTTATAGTTCTCAAAATGCCACAAGGTGAAGGCTTTTATGAGATTCTCCTTGGCCAAACTTGGCTTTCATCAGCTGATATTGCTCACTTGGGGCAGCCAGCAGATTGCACTTGGATCTCAAAGGCATACCTCCAGAGCTTTGCATGCATCGCATCGAACTCATACCCAGAGCTATTCCACGTAAACAAATGCCTTACCGCATGAATCCGACTTTCCAAGAGAAAGTCAAGGTGGAGCTTGACAAGCTTTTACATGTTGGCATCATTTTTCCTATACAAAATGCCCAATGGCTTTCGCCACTCGTCATTGTTCCCAAGAAAAATCAGAAACTTTGCATTTGTGTGAACTATAAAAAGTTGAATGACAATACAGTAAAAGACACATTCCTGATCCCCTTTACTGATGAGATACTAAATTTAGTAGCCAGCCATGAAATGTATTTGTTTCTTGATGGCTTTAGTGGCTATAACCAGGTGCATATTGCACCTAAGGATACTCACAAAACGGCTTTTATCAGCCCATGGGGAGCTTTTGCTTATCAACAGATGCCCTTCGGCCTAACAAATGCTCCCTTCACGTTTCAGTGAATTATTATTGAAACTTTTCAAGAGTACCTCACCAATTTCATGTGTGTCTTTATGGACGATTTTAGCATCTTTGGTACTCAAGCTAATCACCTGGAGCACCTCTAGAAATGCTTTGACAAATGCCAGCAAAACAACATTCTTCTCAACCCTGAGAAGTGTGTGTTCTTTGCCCTATCAGGTATCCTACTTGGTCATGTCGTGTGCAAACAAGGCATCCTGATCGATAAAGCCAAGACAGAAACCATTGTCAATATGAAGCCACCCAATGATGTATCTGGAGTACCCAGCTTCATGGGCAAGATGAACTACCATCGTAGATTCATAAAGGACTTTGCTAAGATCAGCAAGCCCATTACAATGTTGCTCAAAAAGCAACAAATCTTTCAATGGACTCCAGACTCTTTTAGGGCATGAACATGTTGAGTGTATTTTACAGCCTGAGGTACTGGAGTGATGAAGTTCCAAGACACAATCATGACTTATGTATATCAGCAAAAACACCACTGAAAACTTGTGGGATCATATTAGAGGTATTTACAGTTTGTGTGTAACAGAACTAAATATTTGGTCTCTTCGTTTAGCTCTACAGGAAGTATCATCAATACCAGCAGCATGGGTTCAAGGCAAAACTGTTCTGCTGCTAGCTGGATTAATTATATGGTAGGGTCCGAGATCTATGTTTCCGGTTAAGAGATTCATGGAGTTAAAAAGTCTGGTTTTCAACCATGCCAGACCAGAAGGATCTATTGTCTACATAAGGAACTTATTGTTTTTGCAATGGAGTAATAAGATGGAATGTCTGCTATTAGTTTCACCCTCGAAATGTATAACTGATCATGTGGAGGGCAAGGGAGTCCAAGTTGTTCTGTCGAGTACTGAAATGATAGAGATATCAAACTTCTTGGAGTGATTGATTCTGATTTAGAACACATGTCAGATTGAACTTTTGGAATTTCTTATTTGGTAATGGTTTCTTATAAACGTATCAAAGTGATGTATTTAACATTGTTTATTTTTCCAGGGAAGAAGTTACAGAACAATGGTCGTGAACGGTTACCATTACAAATCAAAAGAGCAGATACTAATAAGATGGGGTAACCATTTGATATGGTAATTTTTTAACCTAATCCATGAATGAAACAAGAATAAGGGAACTCTTTAAAATATTACAGTTAATCATGGGCTATAAATCAAGAATATATTTTTATATGAAATTATATAGTGATGCGAGTCAACATTGACTCAACAAACAGTTCTACAAGCACAAATAATGTATACCTGATTTCAACCAGCTTATAATTTGTTTCAGTCTGAAGTCTACCACATTGTTCTACCAGGTAACCTCGCTTGCAATATAATTCTGAATGACCTTAATCCGTTTACTTTCTTATATGCTAAGCTGCATTTGGCAGATGAGAATGATGAAACTAAATGTAATGAAATAAATTTACAGAAAATTTACAGATATGAACAGTTTATTTAAATTGGCCATGATACAAGATCCATTTAAAACATAAACCCTTGTTTAAAAAAAACAGGTTCTAGATAAACAAACCTTTGAAAATGACTAAAGCCTGGCAAATTTGATAAACTAAAATATAGAAATACAAAGCCTAGAAAGTTATTGAAATCCCTAAATACCAAAGACTTTGGAAAAAAAACCCAGGTACTAAATTCCATGCAAACTTTGCAAGGGTAAATAGGTTCCCCTGCAATAGGGTTTAATATTTGATAACTTAAACCGTAACAAACTTTGCAGGGGTAAAAAAGGGAATAAATAAAAATTTGTAAACAAAGCTCTGAAAAGGGGATCCTAGTGTAAAACCTTGCACACTTTGCAGAGGTAATAATCTGTTAGGATCCTTATCCCTTACACCCTAACAGTAAAAATCAAATCAACTGAATCTTTGAAAACCAAAACTTCTGAAAATCAAATCACTGAAACTTGCAATGCTAAAGCCTGCAAACTTAACACAGGATAATTTTGTTAACAAATTTATATTCTGGAAAACAAACCCCAGCAAAAAAAGTGATACTGCTGAATAAACATAAAGTTTGAAAAACGTAGCCTGACAAAAGAGAATAACACTTGATAACTGAAATGCTAGAAAACTTTGCAAGGGTAAATACCTGAATAAACAGAAAGCCTGAAAAAAAAACCGTGCAATAGAAATTAATATTTGACCATAACAAACTTTGCAAGAGAAAATAGGCGAATAAACAGGTCTGAAAAATGAAGCCCTGAAAAAGGGGGCCTTCCTTCTGGTGGGAGCCCCCAAGATCCTTCATGCATCTGATACGACCCTTCTTTCCTATGTCGAAGGCCTGACTTCACTATGCAAGGATGGATGAGTCACAGAAGGTTTCAGTGACGAGTTGGCCACCAAGCTGGTTCTGTTACTGGGCATGAGTAAGTCTTGCATACGACTACATGGAGCCAATTCCACTCAGAACGTTTCTGACGGCAATGTTTGTACTTTGAGTTGTGCAAAACTTGGAGGAAAAACAGTGTCCAGATGGATGGGGATTTGTATTTTAATGCTTTTGTGTCTACAACAGTTGATCCCAGAACTGAGTTCTACTGGGACCGTTGTGCTGCCGTCATCTTAAGCGTGGGCTGTTGATTTCTACATGATCCAGAAAACTGTGGAGAGTTTTTCGTGAAATTCCTGTTCAGGCCTAGTGCAGCAAGCGTGATGCGGTCATTGGTAAAGCCGTTGGTGGAAATGAGCCTCATTTTCGACGTAAGATCTGAAGTCGACTCATTTGAGGTGGAGGATGACTGTGTCATTGTGAAGGGCCTGGGAAAGCTGAAACCATTGAGCAAGGCTCTCAAGTCTGCGTTGATGACCTTGGCCTTCACACAGGAAAATGTCGCGGTGCAACGGAGAGGAGATGCTTAGTGTGCTATGCATGTTGAAGATAACGATGAGGGGGGCGATGAGGATGAGGTGGAGACGGATGAGGAAGAGGATGAAGACAACGAGAATGTCAAACGATTGAGAACCTAGCAACAAGCAGCAGAAATCCACGAGAGAATGCCTCACCATTGTGATTGATTAATATTTTCTTGATTCTTGAACAGCGTGTTTAACTTTGTCTGTAAAATGCGATTAACAATAATGACAAACTTGTTGGCCTTTATTTGTTTTTACTTGATTATTAGCATTGACTGATTCATCAATCAGAGCTCGTCGTGCCGACGGACGAACATGGTTTCCAGGTCATCATCGTTATCATCCATGAGTGGGAAGATCCTTTCAGCCGCCAGCGGGATGGGCGGGTCGGTTCGCCTCACACGGACATTCGGGAAGCGCTGCACGATAGCCTGACGAGTGGCTCCGTTGACACCTCTAAGTTCAACCCTGCATGCATGCACTCACATCAAAACAATCTTGACGAAATCCTCAACATCGTTATCTCACCTGATGTAGTACAAGACAGCAGGCGACATAACGGGGACAACCAGTCCATCTAGGTTGGGGTGATCGGTGACTACCGCACCCAGACGTGGAGTTCGTGGAAACGGTCCGGAGCCACTGGCGGCACCACCGGCGATCTTGCAGTTGGCGCAGCGAGGTACAATCCTGACAACTCCCGAAGGCAGCTTCTCCAGCTCGCGGTTCTCAGGGAAGTTCAGCGGGACCTTCTGCACAGCGTACGTGTAGTTGGCCTGCTTGCCCATCCTGTCCAGCTTCTCAAACACGGCATGCTCGGCGCAGCATTTGAAGTTTCCATGGCGTATCGCGCGGGACGTATCCTCTTGGGCTTCCTCCATGGCCTTCTCCAGCCTCGACTTGTCCGTGTCGTTGAAGGCCCCGACGTCGGGGACAGCCGCGGCTTTCTGCGTTATCTTTCCCAGGTGGTTCCTCAGCGTTGAGCTTGCGCCGATGACGGAGACGGAGTCCGTGACGCCCCTGCAGAGCACGTCTAAGACACGGCGCCCTTGCCTCTCGCGAGTGCGTAGCAGCTCGGCCATGTCGACGAGGGTGAGGTAGTGAATCCAGACATCTAGCACGCTGAGGCCTGGGATGTTCCGGAGAACCTGCAACATGAACTTGGCTTGATCGAGATTGGCTTGATCATCATCAGTAAGGACGTGAGAATGACCTGACCCCATACTGAATGCAAAACACACACTGCTCCTCTGCTTGCGATCCCAGCTTTTAAGTCGAAACGGTGAGAGTATTCAACGCGCATTCACGTGAATACTATCCACTAGACAAGCAGCAATTGCAACAGTTGATGTTTGACTTAGACAAATGTGAAATCTTTGGTTCCAGAAGATAAGGAGATACTACTGTATGTTTGTTTGCCGTGTTCTAGAAAGGGACGTGATAACATTTTCCTACCATTTTACAAGAGTTTGTAATTTTTAGTAGAACAATAAAATAATTGGTTTTAGTCATCCAACACAAGACATGGCAACTTCACGCAGATCTTATACCAGAAATTGCCACATAAGTCAGGTCGTGACAATGGGAAGTGACGATGAGAACCAAGGAGCTCGTGATGAGAATGGGAAATCTCATCAGTCAGGTCGTGATCATGAGACCCCACTGCTCGTCTGCTCGCAACGGTGAGGTATACAACACGAATTGAAGACTAGTACTGTGCGTATGTCGAGCTACTCGACAAGGGGCAATTGATGTTTGACTTAGACAAATCTGATTTGATCCCTAATGTAGGGCCTTATCACTACGTTTTGTGCTTTATTATATAGTTAGTATAACGATAAAATCAATGGTTTTAATAAATTTTACTAAGTTGAGATCACATCTTAAAACATATTTTAACACGTAGTTAAAAATATATTATGTGATATCATATCATTTTTTTTAATAAAACAAATTGCCACCAATTTTTTGAGTTGTAAAAACAAAAACCTCCAAAAATAAAAAAACTCATCATGTGCATATTTCAATCTGCCTAATCATCAGTCCATGTCACTTTTACCTCAGTTGACATGTAATCATCCCATGTCTGATTGAGATTAACCGTGTACAAATAATGACGACTGAGACGGTTACATAATATTAGCTTCCCTATTTACGGAGACCGCCTCCATCACAAGTTGTCACCATCAATACTGTTATCAGCGCACCACCATCTTCTTCAGCACATTCAGGTACTGATTCTGTTCTTCATTTTACTTAAGCACTACCGTCACCATCACTTTCACCGATATTACCACCTAAACAGAGATTCTAAGTAGTTAGACTGTCCCTTCATCTTGAAAATTATAACTTATCACCAGTAGAGGCATCCCTCCCTCACATGTGCACAAAGACCATAACGAACTACTTCAAAACTGCTGGTGACCTTTACAACAGAGATGAATAACACTTCATTTGTCCAATAGAGCAGGAACTCTTGGAACCCACCAACCAAGCCTCGAAGATCCAATCAAGCAAACATTTGCATCCACATATTTAGCAGCATAAAGCTCCAAATAATGTAATCTTGGGTTCTTCAGAAATCCCTCAACCTCCTCTGAAACTTTGCTGAAAACTTATGCCACTGATTCCGTCTATGAAAACCTTCATTAGACGTTAAATGAAACATGACTTAAGCAGTGCGTTAAAGAATGTTGACAGCAACTTTGACCATGGTCTTCAAAACACTCAGCAGAGAATAGAAGAAGCTGTTCCCCTCAATTTCATTTTGGAAACCATGAACATCCAACTCCTACTCAGAATCAATGTGCCAGACAGTTTGGACAATTAATGACTTTGTACCCAAGCTTACGATAAGAGAAACAATGACCATGCAGAATACCGTCAGCTCGCCGGCCTTTGCCGGAGTGAAAGAATCAAGAGAGACCAATTATGATAATGACCTAGAATTTGTATCCTGATCACAACTGGACGAGCTGTTACCAAAATCACCACCAGCAAGCTTACAAGATATACGATACAGCCTGCAGCCCTGCTATCACGAATCTTCCGCTGCCGCAGAGCTTCTGAACTGGCTTCATCACCAGCCTTGATAGCCGGTTTTGTATCATTGCCCGTGATAATCTTGTATACTCCATTAACTGAATGCATATCACGATGATAAAAGTGATGAGCCAATCTTCAACAGAAGCCCAGCCCCATAGTGTAGCATCATTTATAACATAACTAAATCAATAAATGCACAATAGAACCGACTCATTCAGCTCTGTGGAATGAGCGGCACAGTGCTAATAAACCTGGCATTTAAGCTAAACCAAACCACAGTGCAAGGAGGAAGATGGTTCGACCTCGACGCATCTAAGTATCAAGTAGTCCAGGATAACCCTTCAGACGATCAGCTAGGCAGGTTTGTCAGTGTTTTTGGGCATTAACGGATTCTTGCCACTATGGATCTGCGTACAGCGGCATTGTTCCTGAGGAATGAGTTTCATCTCCCTGCGCTGAAATCAGACGATGAGTCTGATCAAGTCCCCGTGTTCTTGGGACATGACATCTACGACCGAAAGGTGTTGTCGCTCATAGTTCGAGGTCGTAATGCGTTGACAAAGAGCATGAACATGGATGTGACATGGCAGCAGTATGTGGGTGCTACTTATATTGGATCAAAGAGCCTGAGGAGCTGGAGGATATTGCAGAGTTTCTCCAGGTTAAGCTCTAACTACTAAGGCCTCAGATCATCCCGGAACAATATTGACACTTTACAACTGCAGATGCCCATGCTTCATTTCCTGTCACATAAATCAGAAGTGTTTAAGACTGTTTTGTCCAATCAGATGTCAAGTGGTACTTAGCTTCGATCAAAAAGACGTAGTTATGTAAAGCTGACAGTTTAGACACAAAGCTACATATTCCGTCTGTATGACGAACCAACTGCTATCGTTGTATGCAGTCAGTGACAGATAGACTTGAACGTCCTTACTCAATATAATAAATTAACCAAAACAGTCAACAAACAAAAATTCTCAAAGATTTAATCTTTTAGTTAATTCAATTAGTTTTGCATATTTATTTTAATAAAATATTTTTTACAAATCTGAATATTCAGTTTAATATGCAAAATCATGTTCTGAGGTAAGAGTTACTAGCACAATACTATTTAGTGTTGCCCCACTTTGGTTAATTTTCCAGCATTCCCCCATGTGAAAGAATATGGCAAATTTAAAATGTCAGGATTGATTGAACGTTTTCAGTTAGAAACAAGCAACTGGCAAACTTAAATTTCGAAACTTTTCATTGATAAGTTTACAGTTTACAGTGCTAAAACAAATAGAAATCATTAGTTTGCAGTGAACTCAATACTATTGACTGTTCCCTTTGTAGATGCCTGAGATTGCTGAGCTGATTGCTGCAGATGGCAGGGACAATTATCTTTGGGAAGCTGGCAGTCTTCACTTCCTGTCATTTCCTTCTTGCAGGTGGTAGTTGTGTAGCTTTCTCCAGTTCCTTGGCAGCCCTACACTTGGCTGCCTCTTCTTTCGTCACCCTTGCTACTCCAACTTTGGCAGTTTGGCTTTCCACATTCCCTTCGACTCTTCCAATCTCTACAAATGCTGCCTCCTGTGCAGCTTTCTCCGTGAGGTAAGTTGTTTCATAAATGTTGTAGCTAGGAGTTGCTTTCAGAGTCTTTGCCCTCACTCTTTTTTATTGTGTATTTGTGGTCACTTAGACGAGGAGTAGAGCATCTACCTCTGCCTGGATCACTAGATTATTCATTGCAACAACTCTTGGATAGTAGAATGGTGCAGCTTCAGGTGAGCGTTCTTTATGGTTTTGTGCTTCCTCTTTGCTGAACTTTGCTGTGTGTCCGGTTGCAGAACAAGTGCAAGTTCTGGATTGTGCTGGTGCACTTTGACCTCCTTCTCCATCTTCGTTTAGTCGAACGGCAAATTCTAATTGCTTTGAATCAAGTAATGATGTTTAAAGAGTAAGAGCTTGACCAATAGCTCTGGATGCCATGCCACCAAGTTCATGCTTCATAAGTTCATGTTGATTGTTTCCCACCATCCATCTCACTCACTCGGTGTGGAGAATCACTGGAGATGGAGACATCGAACGGCTGAGGGTTGTGGCTAGTATGCGGAGGGATGGGCGTCATGCCCTCCCATGCTTTTATTATTGCCTCAGAAGTCAGGTGAGATCCATGTCATCCCACAAGAGCATGATCCGGGTTTTTCTTGTTTACTCTTCCAAGGACTTCGAATGGCAAAAGTGATCAATTCAGTCGACAAAGAGAGCATTTTTCATTCAAGCTTTCTTTGACATTGCAAAAGCTGCCTGAGAGTTGCAATTGGGAATCCAGTTGATGGAGTACCGAGCTCCTTTGAAGATGTAATAGTTTGGGATCGACTGACCAACAGCGCTCACAGCAACGACGATGGTCAACCATTATTTTAAGGCGGGCACAATTTCGACAACCTCCCTGCTTTCTCATCGAGAAATTACCTGAAGGCCCCCGCCTCTGCTAACTGAAAGTCTGGTCTCATCCATCAATCAGGAGTGTATCCTTTGAGGAGGATTTTGTAGAACCTTCGGGACTGAAACAATGAGTGTGGGATCTGCTGAGTGCCTATGATGACTTCAGCGACAGTTCTGGATGACGCCTTCAGAATCGTGACCACCACGAGGAGCCAGACAGTTCGTTTTCAAAAGGTAAGCCGACCATGTCTGTGATTCTCCTGCCTTGTTAACCAGGATTTGTTTTGTCACAGGGTGTCCAGCCTGTTGTCTTGTGAATGACCAGTCTGCAAACTTCTGCTCTAGTTGCTTACTAAGATGATATTCAGGTCCTTTTCTCCTGATCACAGTTCGTCCCTCTGACCAATTCTGTAAACTTGTTCTGCCAATATCAAAGATTTTTGCAGCCTGGTGTTGAGACATTTTCCCACTCTGCACTGCAGCAACAGCAAACATCATATCTTTTTTCGACCAGATAATCTTGGCCTTCTTCGCTTTTCTTTATTTAAATCTCAGTTACAGGAGGCAAAATGTGGCTTCCTCCATATCAGCTCCCAGTTCTTCTGGAGCTTCAGGTTCCTCTGCATGCTGAGTTGAGTTTTCAGATGTATTTCCAAATGAGCTTGGTTCCGTGGTTAATTTTGTTTATGGTTCTTGAGAGACGCACACAAAAGTTAAGTTTTGATTCCACACAGTTCTGGGGGCTCGCTTTTATTTTCTTTCTTCGTTCTGCATCCTGTATCGTCCATAATCAAACCAGCACGCGAGCGGGAGTGGCGGCCTGTTTCCATGGTACATCAGGAGATACTCCTAGTAATCGCGCATAACATCTGCATCACTAAGCCGCAACGATAAAAGATATCGGTTTTTGCGAACATGGAGCGACCAAAAATGCAAGTTTTGGTGAGCAAGCTACGAGAGAAAATGTGAGTTTTACTTTTCTTTTCACTTACTGATCAGTTGCCGTTCAATGTGCTTGAAGATGGCTCTGCTTCTCCCAATCCTGCTGCAAGGATTTGCTCCTCAAAACAACCAGAAGAAATGTTTCATTTGATGTCAAGGAACAACTCTTCTTCTGTCTGCTGGAGTCTGAGCTCACGGTGAGCTTTGTATGATCTTTCGAAGATCCACTCGTGATGGATCATTCCCTAATCATTGTGGTGGCAGATCAAAGGCGCGATCTTTGCCAGGGAATGGATTTACATGCGGCAGGGACTTGGCGGGAGCAAAACATGGCAGGACTTGGTCAGAAATTAGGTTTGACCTGAACTAAGCGAGGATGTTTAGTGGAAGCTTTGTGGCTGTTGTTTCAGGAAGAAACTGGCCACCCACACATCCATGAGTGGTTGGTTACTTTCTAGTGGGCATTTACCCCAACTTCTACCTTATGATATTTTGGCAATGACCTATTTTTCTTTTTTTTTCTTTTTATTAATTATTGTTCTTAGTTTATTTTATTTATGCATATTTATGGGGAAGGAAATGTGACGTAACTGCTGCAAGGTCTAAGACATGAAAGTTTGCTGACTAGTCATGAATTCTTGCAGCTGAGTGAAAGTCTGATGCTGATCAAAGTTACTAGAGAGATGCGGTGATCGTCTTCACCATGAACAGAGGAATCATCTGCCAGGACTAGTGGAAACGGGGAGAGAGTGCTGGATCTGATATCACTATGATAGAGGGAAGGAAGAACAAGAAGATGCGTCGCATCGTGAATTTCTACAAGTTTTTAAACTATTTAAACTTAGCTCTGACTAATCTAACTTACCGTGTAATTGATCTGTTGTCGTTGACTATTGACTAGCGACAAGCTGGCTGAGGAGATCGAACTGTGAGCGAGACGAAGTCATCAATCTTGACACTTGCATACAGATCCGTTGATTTTTAATTGCTGTTTCTTCTTGCGAAGATTAGTTGAAGATTGAAAAGTGGAAGAGGGGAAGCTTCATGACTGAACCTTAAAGATTGAGGCGACGAGCTTGAGACTGCGAATAGGGTTGAGGCGTGAGACGTGTTTGAGATTGAAGATTGCAGATTGAGGGTTTAATCTTGTACAGTAGTGAAAGATTATAGCTTGCAATCGGAGTGGATCAGGACTGACGCTGGAAGCTGGATGAATCGCTAAAGATTGAAGATCGAAGCCATTGAAGCTCATGATCGATTGCATACTGCAGACTACGCAGACTGCGGACTGGAGAGCTTGAAGGAAGCTTTAAGCGAGATTGAAGCTTGAAGCTTCACCGATCGCTTGCAGACTGCTGCAGAATGCGGATCCGGACTGCGCTTGAAGGGCCAAGATCAAAGCAAGATTGAAGCAAGATCGAAGCTTCGGACTTGGGGATCAAGATTGAAGCTTGGGTGTAGCGCCAAGATTCATCAGCTGGAGCACATCTGTATATTTGTACAGCTAGATACAATTCAAACTTGGTTTTATTTAACTCACTAGATAATATATATGGTCACACACTCCATACAGTTCGTCAGCAAGGAACACAGCTTCCAGTACAAACGCAAGTACGGAGTATTCCACTACACTTGTAACCACTGCATCGGACGCAGCTGCGACGATCCGAAGCACGGTGGCAAGTGGTGCAAGCGGTGCGACAGTCGGGGCTGGCTCCCCAACACTGTGCAATGCCATCATTGTAATCTCGGCAACGTTGAGCTGCACATACTGCTGCCATGAATGATAGGACCATGAACATGATGATCACCTTCTTGGCCTCCATTCTTACACACTTGTAAAGAGAAACACAAGCTTAAGGACAACTTTAGCTCATGAAGATCTGAAGCCCTAGTTTTATACCAGTTGTGAACCTTCCTAACAAGATGAGGCTGTGGAAAAGTCTTCACCAATATAGACTTTTCCACATTCTCATCTTGCTAGGACAGTTCACAAGTACGTAATAACAGTTACTTTGTGACATCGAAAGTTAGATTCAAAGATTTGTGCAGATGGGGATCATTTAGGTGTTATAAGAATTGTTCCACATTAACCTCTCAGTCATGTCAAGGAAAATTGAGGAAGGGATTTCATATTCTTAGAAAAGGGCATTGTGAAATGATAGCTTTAAAAAATCATTTTCTTAGGGTTGTCCAAAAGTAACTGTATAGAAGGGTCAGAAATCTTGTATTCTCTGTATTTAAGGGGTCATTATTGGAAGTCATAAATACAGGTGGATTTAGGAATTTATAAAGAGTGACTTTCCCGTGGTTACGAGCCGCCTCAGAGCCACGGCAAAAAATCCATGACCAGCAACTTGGAAGGTGTCAAATGGTCGACGAGAAAGCTCATGAGCCTCATACTCTTTGGCTGATAAAGCCTGTAAGAAAAAACAAAAATGCCCATATAAACTCACCAAGCATTATGGTGATGTCCATGATGTGATGGGAGAAACAGGATCTTCAGTAAGACATGAATAAAATGAAGAGCATGCTCACCTTCACAAGCGTTGTTGTCACGTTGCTATAACCCCAGCCTCCATCGACGCCCAGAAAGAAAAAGCTTTCCCCGCCATATAAGCTTGTTCTCTAAACACATCACGACCAGGCACGCCATCAATTCGGTGAAGAAGGTAGCACTGTAGCGACATGTTGCCGGGACGGTGTCATCTGCTACAAGCTTGGAGGATCGAGGATGATCAAGTCGGCAGCTTCATCCACGCCATCTGCCCACGGAATTCCCAACGGAAGAGAAGCGACGAACGTCTTCATTTCTCTCAAGAGCACTGTGTCCGTGTTATCCTTAATAGCAGCTACAAGCTTCAAGGATGCAAAACCCGTAGCACCCTCCAATCCGAGGTCGGTGTGTGGTAAGTAGATAAGTCCGCTCGTCGTCACAACAGGCTGGGCAGCAAGAACCTACGTTCATCCACAGAGGCTTTCGACGCTGGAGGTTTTCTCTTTGTTGCTGCCTTCTGGATCCGCTGAAGCAACTTCATCATAGCAGCTGAAGGCTCGAATGGCCACTGTTTGGGATCCCGAGCATGCTGCGCGTAAACAGTTTTCTCAGTGTCCGGGAATTTGCGTACTCCATAGTCCAGGTAGAAAGGCACCGAAGCTCTCTCCCACGCTGAAATCTTCATAGTAAGTATGAGGATTCATTATCCCCGCAATACCACGCCTCCATCAAAGGTGGATGCTCGATATTCTGCGAGAACATGTACCAGGAAAAATGAGGTGAAATCCTCACTGAAACTTTGAAACCATACCTCGCAATCATCCTCTTAGCCGATTGGTCCACCTCAAACAAGTCTGCACTTGCCACATGCAATGCCCACAAGTTACGAATCCGGCATTGTACCAGCACGTGAACTTGTCTTTGAAATCTCTGGTGACAATGGCTCTAGCATCGTATACTCGCAAGCCTTCAAGCAATTCCATGGCAGCAGTAAAAACCTGCAACCACGATCAATGACAAGACTAAAACCAAGCAAATACAACCGACGTTCTTAGTGCTTAATCCAGGACCTGAAGAGAACGAAGTCTGTAAGGCTCGCGGCCTCCCTTTGTTTCCAGCGACAGCAAAGTCTCGAGGTAATGCACGCGATCTTTGTTGGAGACATCGATAGAGTGCAACTTTTCCAAGGTCACGTGTTTGTTGAAAGTCCCGTCGATAACTATCTTGCTCAGAGTCTTCGTTGCCCACCTCCGGATCAACAATCTTCAACATTTTAGCCATCTGCCTTTACAAGTTCGCAAGACTTTCTTCCGCTCGCCCTCCTTGTCGTCTGACCTTTCTGCCTCAGCCATTTTTTTCTTGAACTCTCATTTTTTTGCACGTTTAAGCAGTCCCCAAATCGATGATATTCCCTTTGTTAATCCCTTTTGCTGATGTCAGCAAGTCAAAGCCATCCTGAAAAGGATCTGAATCAGTTAACCAATTCAGCATCGGAATTGACGTCCTATTATAGGCGCAAACTTTTGGCTCACAGGTTCACTAACTACAATGATGGGATCTCGTCAAATGATTATCTCAAGCTGGCTCTAGTTCCCCCGGGAGATCGAATGGTCGATGCTCCCAGTTCAAGTGATGACACGTCGGACTATTGACTCAATCGACCAAGGGAAGCTTAATTTTGTTTGGAAACAGGTGCTCCCACTTCCCAAATAGCACTTCCTAGGGTGGAAAGTATCATTATTCTGAGCCCGTCTCTCCACATGGTTGACCTTCGATGTAGTATAGTGGTCAGTATTTCTGTAGGTGACCAGGGTTCAATCCCCAGCATTGGGAAGCATAGCCACATGGAGGATGTGAAAGAAGGTTAGTTTTTTAGGGGATCCGTGGCGCAATGGTAGCGTGTTTGACTCAAGATCAAAAGGTTGCGCTTTCAATTTGCATCAGGTTCAAAATATGAGAAGACCACTGGTGCATCAGTGGTTTCGAGTTGGGAGCAATCGTAATGCATAGACCTTTATTTACAAGGCTACAGTGGTTGTGGTTGCTGGGAAGAAGGGATCTCATCATTTGAAAATGATTTTACTGATGAAACATCGTAGCCAAATGCATCAACCAGGAGTTAAACCCAGGTCTATTGCTAACCATTGGACTATTAATGCAATCAAACAAGAGAAGGACAATCCTTTTTGTTTGGAAACAAGTTCTCCCACTTCTCAAATAGCACTTCCTAAGCAAGGGTGGAACTTATTTGATGATGGGTCACACAAAGTATTATATTGTGAAATAAAACTCTATATTGACACATGTGAATATTCTTGGTCAACCTCCACATGGTTGACTATCAATGTAGTATAGTGGTTAGTCTTCCTGCTTGTCATGTAGGTGACCTGGGTTCAATGCCCTAGCATCAGTGTTAGGTGATTGTTCAAGCTAACAGGATGGTTATTCCATGGTCTTGTGTGTACCAAAATGACCTGCTACTAGGGTGTCATGACAAGATTGCAGAATGAGGAGCCTTGGGTGCCAGCAGGGATGTAGAGGAGATTGTTCCGATAAATCAAACTGCCATATATAAAGAACTGATCATAATTGCATCGGAGGTAGGTGTTGATGAAGAATCTCCAGTGTCCACCACAGGTAAACGGCGGGAGTAACTATGACTCTCTTAAGGTTGCCAAATGCCTCATCATCTAATTAATGATGCGCATGAATGGATTAATGAGATTCCCACAGTCCCTATCTACTATCTAGTGAAACCACAGCCAAGGGAATGGGCTTGGAAGAATTAGCGGGGAAAGAAGACCCTATTGAGCTTGACTCTAGTCCAACTTTGTCAACCGGGTTTTTATTTATTTATTCTCTATAAAACCATAAAGTCCAGTTTTGATAAGCTCAAAACTGGAAAAGAGCAGAGAGGGGAGTGGTGAGGGGGCTGAGGACAAATTGAAGCTCAAGATCGTATCCGTCATGGTCCATGTGGTTGACGTCCCAGATGGGGAGGTTGAAGGACTTGGGGAGGTACACGTTCTGTCGTTCCTAGACAAGTGATGCCAAAGCCATATTGGTGGTTTCCAAGTCCATTTGTCTTCACTAACCTCATTTCCATGTCTAAAGAACTGCCAGAGAGCCCATTCCTAGGCAATCTTCCCTTTGTGTCCTCTTTTGACTAGCGTATCAACTCTAGATGCTAGTGCGACGATCAGTCGTGACCAAACCTTTGAGATTGTTGCCCGAGCCGAGGGGTTCTTATCATTGAACGTCCTGGTGTAGCGGGCCTTCCAGATCTCTGCTAAAGTACATCCCCTGAGAGCGTCGAAGAGTTCCTAATGGAGATGTGTGAGATGAGTGCGTGATCGGTTGAGTTGGTCAAAGTGAGGGTTTTCGATTTGCTTCCATTTCCAGGTGTCCGGGCGTTTAGTTTTCCCTTGGAGAAAGCTGCCCAGAGTGCAGATTCGTAGGTGATGGCCACGCCTCCTTGTGAGGTCCGTTTGAGGATTGCCATGGCTCCCTCCCAAACTTCCTGTGCTGCCAAGCAAGCATTCCCATAGTATATGTCGCTGAGTCTCCTTTGTGCCACATAGCTTGCATGCTGTGTTCAGGAGGTGTATTGCCGCAAGGGAGGGTAGTCGTTCTTGTTGGGCTAGCCACATGAAATAGCGGTTTTTGGCGGACTAGTGGCCTCTCCAAATCTTGTTCACACATTGTAAGTGGTTCAAGGGGAGGATCTGCTGAGCTCTTGCTTTTTGGAAGAAGGTGGAGTGGGCCGGGGGGCAGAAGATTTGTTAGCCGAGCTTGGTCTCATATTGAAAGAACCCTTTGCATGTGTCCTTCCACTCCCATTCTGCTGGGTCCCATTGTAATTCATCCAAGGTTTGGTGGTAGAACCAGTAGAGTCGGGAGTACTATCATTCTGGAATTGTTGGGTCTATACATGTAGTTTTCTTCTCCATCTGGATGACACGGATAGGCTGAGCAGCAGACATGTCTAGGAGATCCTCATATTCAAGGGTAATGAGGGGAAGGAGGCATCCCGCGTGTCCCACTTCAAAGATCAGACTAGATGTCCTGCCTGGGAGTGTGTATATAATCGTATCGTTTAGTCTCCACCAGCGATGAGTTGACATGTCGGTTATCTGTAGTGTCTTGAGGCACGCCCGTCAAGCTTTGTGAAAGGCTGTTTGGAACTTCCACATCCTATGTTTTGAGATCGCCAGACCATAGAACGCTTTGATCCAGTTAGAGTTGTTTGCTGTCTAGTGTTCTTGGATCATGGTATTAGCCTCTGCAAAGGTGTGCATGCCCATGTAGGTCCCTGTAGGTTTGGTCCAGGCCTCTATCTTCTGTTGCACCTAGCATTTTTCCTTCGGCTTGGAACCACTTGTAGAGGAAGATTGGTTGGCAGTCCAGTTATTCCTTGGTTCATGGTGGCTTGCGTTGCAGCCTAGATTTGAGTTGGGACCAGATCTTGAAGAGTTTTCTGGTGAAGGTGTTGGCACCTAGCATTTTGAGTTTGGCATCTGAGAACATCCACTGCTCGTCTGGGGCCCAGTCTTGCCACATGTGTTCTTGGCGATTTGGGAGGATCTTGAGGAACTGGTGCCGTAGTAGTAGTCTCCAGGTTTCCTGGCATGAGCATCCTCATGAAGATCTTGAAAAGAAGGGCCTTGCATTGTTCCTCAATGTCTATTGTATTCAATCCCCCTTTGTGCTTGGGTAGTGTGACCGAGTGCTAGTCCACTTTGGCACTGCCTCGTGAGACACAGGATGAACCTTTCCACACATATGTTCTGATCAATTGGTTCATCTCTCGGATTGTCCTTTGGTCTAGGTTCTAGTAGGACGCAAGGAACCAGATTGCACCGAGTAGGATGTTGTTAGCGACAATGCAGTGTGCTGAGAAGAACAATTTCCTGCTTGCCCAGAATTTGAGTTGGTCCTGTAGTTTTGTGACAGCTTTGCGGTTCTGGGGTTCTAGATCATAGTGGTGCCCTATCTGGAAACCAAGGTATCCGAGTGGTTTCTCCTAGATGTACCCACTTGAAGCCTAGTTTAGTTCCCCATGTGGGCGGTTGGTCCTATGGTAGCCATAGTCCCACGGATTTGGACCAGTTCACTTTTGATCCCATTCCTTCGTTGCAATGGTCAAGGTCTTGCTTGAGGCGTGATAGATTTGCTGGTGAGCCATCTGCTATGATCCCTATGTCGTCCGTGAATGTTGAGGAGAGAAGATCCTCGTTGGTTGCTGGCGTCATGTCCTATAGTGATTTTTGGCAGCTGGGGAGAGACATCCCTTTTGGACCTCCAGGTCAGGCGAGGTAGTATGCCAGTGCATCTGCCACAAATAAGAAGAGGTATGGGGCAAGGGGGCAGCCTTGGCACACAGATCTTTGAAGCTTAAACGATTGGCCAAGAGTGCCGTTGATGGTGACGTGGCTAGATGCAGAGTGGTATAGGGATGCTGTCCAGCTGATGTATGCCTGTGGGATCCCTATCTTGCTCATTATGGCTTGGAGGACTGTCCAATCAACTCGGTTGTAGGCCTTTTCGAATTCCAGCAGTATGATAGCAATTTGGCCTAATTTGTCTTTTGTGTGTTCTTGTGCTAGTAGGAGTGTTAGGAGGTTGTCCATGATCTGCCTGTCATCCACAAACCCGTTCTGTGTCTCCTTGATTGTCTCTGGGAGCAATGGTTTGATTTGGGAGGCCAATGCCTTGGCTATGATCTTGTACATTGTGTTCAACATTGATATGGGGCGCTAGTTCTTAAGAAGGGACATGTCTCCTCCCTTTTTTGGGATGAGCACTATGAGGCCATCAGTGGCACTGGGTGGCCATTGTCCAATGATCAGGACCTCTTCCCACATCTTGAGGACTGCTGGACCTAGCTAGTCCCAGTTGGTTTTGTTGAACGCCGGTGGCATGCCATCTTCTCTTGGCATCTTGTTGTCTTTGAGATCATGAAGGCCATCCCACAGTTCGCTTATTGTGAAGGGTTTAGTGAGCTTGGAGCACATAGTCGGGGTGTACTTCTGTGGGATGTGGTCCAACACCTAATTCAATTTGGTCTGGCGATCCTTGCTCTAGGGTTCAGTAGTGAAGAGCTGGGTATAGTATTGTTCGGCCATGGCGTGCATGTCGTCAAGGCCGGTGAAAATGTGGCCGTGTTCATCCTTGAGTCCGAACATTGGGGGTGAGATTATCTTGGGTTTTATGGACTGGTAGAACTCTCTGTTAAGTGAAAATTCGCTAGCATGCCAATGGATGTGTCCAGCTTGCAAGAATGCTTCCATTTTATCAGCTTCAATTTTGTCAAGTTGGTGCTTGACTTGGATCTTTTGGGCTTGTAGCCAGGGGTCATCGGGGTTGTCTTGGAGGCCTGTGTTGATTGAGTTCAGGACTGTCTGCATGTGTTGAAGACTCCTCGTCTATCCTTTTGTATTTTGGCTCGGATTTCCTCAACTTGTCACAACGTGAAGGAATGCAAGTCCCCATTGTAATTTTTCCATTTTTCTTGTAGTCAGAGGTTGTTGGCTGGGTCCATGAAGAACTTCCTGGGTATGGCACTAGGTTTCTTGGGTCCTAGCGATCTCTGAAGTGGGAGTATGAGTCGTATGGGACAGTGGTATGAGAATTCTGGGTATGAGGTATCTATGTCCAGCTTTCCACCTTGCATGCACAGTTCCATGGTGAGGTAGAATCGGTCCAGTTGCCTTTGGATGCACCTGCGCTGGCGCTCTTGCCAAGTGAATTGGGGTTCGTGGACGGCAAAGCTTGGGATTTCATATGCGTCACATGTTCCGAGGTGTAGCAGAAGGGAGTTCCATGCAAGCCGCTTTGCTCGGGTACAGTGATCCGTGAGAATTCCCCCCTCTTTATCTGCTTTGTGATCAACAAAGTTGAGATCGCCTATGAGTAACCAGTCGTCAATTCCTAGTGGGAGTCTGTGCGTGAGCTTTCGGAGAAAGTGTGCACGGCTGGTTGAGTTTGAGGCCAGGACGTATATGTTCAATAGGCCTATGGTTCACATGTGTATCTTGAAGGTGACCACATGTGCACGCCTTGGGATTAGGATCTGATGAGAGTCACAGAGGGATTGTAAGGGTCCTTTGGCAATGATCAATGTTCCTCTTTTTCCATTCCTTGCTGGATTCCAGTAGTGTTCTCCCAGGGACAGTTTGGACACCGGGTGGTGTTCTTTTATTCGATGCTCCTGGAAGCAAAGGAAATCACAAGAACCAAACACTCCTTCTAGTTGGCGAATGTGCTGTCTCAGTTTTGCCTTCTTGTCTCTCCATATCACACCCTCTCTACTAATGCCTCCTACATTCCATGACAGTGTGTGTAGCTCAGTCATTATCGTTGTTGATGGAGATTCGATTGCATTCCACCCACGAGAATTCGCGATCTCTCCTTCTTCTCACAGGGATGATGCCACTTTTGGTGAGGAGGGCTGCATACAGGTGCATGTTGCTGCCCACTATGGTGCATTTGTCCACTTTCACCCGGTACTGGATGTCGTTGATGATTTCAGAGGCCTGAAAAAAGGCTTGAAGGCCCTGGTCCGGGAGCTGATTCCGTGCCATATGGAAAGATGGCAAAGTGTACCCTATGGGCGAGCCATGCCACATCGGCAGGTACCTCCTCGGTCGTGAGGTGCTGACATGCATCTAGAGACGGACCTGTAGGCGCTGAGAGGACCTGGAGGCAGATTCCTTGGCATGGGATTGGGTGTACACTTCCCGAAACTGTTCCAGTTGAGGTTGGGTTGGAGAGGGCAAATGTTGGGCTAGTGGATCGGCTCCCCATCTTGAGGAGCAATTGGGGAAGCTCTCCAGCCCTGTGAACGCCTGGTGTGGTGCACTTAGTCTCGGCCGGGTGGTCTCCTCGAGGTTCCAGTCCGTGTGGCCAGGCTTCATTTGCGCTTGCGGCTCTCAACGTGTCCAGATGGCTCTGGTGCGGTCATGGGCGTTGTATGAGAGTCCATAATGTGGACTAGGTAGACCTTGCCAAGCATCTGAATCTTGTAGGAGATGGGAGCTTTACCTATGAATAGGACATGGATGAGTTGTCCACCTGATTCCTCCTGAGTGGCCTTTTTTCCCAGGTACTGCGCAAACCCTTCAACCATCATGGCCAGAAACACCGGGGTGTTGTTGGTTTCGGAGGGGTCATCGATGATGAGGTCTAGTTCCATTGTCGGCCGGTGGATCGTCTCCTTTTGACTTCCAGCGGGTAGCGGTAGAAGAAGCACTTGTATGTTGGCCGTGTGATTCGTTGTCTAGTGATGAGTGTGTGGTGATTTGTCTCGGTGTAGACTTCGATGCTGTAACAGTTGCGGCTGAGAAAGGTGACCTAGCGGCCCCGAAAAGCAACTCCTACCTCCTGGAAACATTCGTCCAACCACTGCATGGCTAGCTCCCGATCTGGTTTGCCCCCTTTGAAGATCGCAAGGACGAGTGTCTTGGCTTCGAGGACTTGGCGTTGTTGTAGTTCCATGAGGATCTCATTGGCTTCGACTTAGATCTCCCCAGGAATTGGGACCGTGACATTTGACAGGGTGGGCGCTGCATTGGAGCGGTTGGAAGCTGCCTTGTCAACTTCAACATGTAGTTCCTCCACGCGCATCCAGCCCAGATACAGCACCTCTAATTCCTTCATTTTTGCAAGCTGTGGCAATGAGGCTGGTACGTGCTCCGTTGGTCATGGACTGTCCCGGCCAGGGGAGAGCTTGACTACCGGGATGGTTGGAGGAGTTGGACCGGAGCTGGTGCCAATGGAGAGGCGTGGCACTAGAGCAGTGAGCTGTGCGGATCCCTTTGGGGTTTGTGAGCCGTGATGTGCACCGTCGGTGCTTTGTTCTCCCAGCAGGGCCTGAATGACTTGGTCCCTCTGCTGCGTGTTCAGGATGAGGTCGCTGCCCGTTGGGGAGGGGGCGTGTGAGTCCAAAGGTTGTCCTTGGGTCTCGTCAGCGCCTTCGTCCCCATAGGTGCTAAGGCCTTCCAGTGCCAGGAGGAGGGGAGGGGCCTTGGCCATTGGTGGTGTGGCTATGGACCTCGTGGCCGGGGCTTGTCTGGATGAGGATGCGGCAGTTCCTCCTTTTGGCTTTCTGAGGTTCTTTGCCATTGGCTTTTTCCTTGGAACTTTGACAGTGTCCGCTAAAAATGCTGGGGAGGGAGTTGGATTGCTTGTTGGTTGCGCCGTGTCTGGTTCCTTCTCCACGAGGGGGGCATCAGGCTTTGGTGGTGGCAAGGGATGTTGTTTGAGCTTGATGGATAGCTTCATCCCCATGTTCTTTGTTGCCAAGCGTGGGGCGGGTACTGCTTCAGGTGGTTCCTCGTCCTCTATCAGGTTCTGGATTGTGTCTGGGTACGCCGGGTGCGCCGTGAGAGGGGCATGAGTGATCATGTCCCCTGCCGAGTGTCCCTCCTCATCCATGAGGATCCCACGTTTACATGTGTGCTTTGTTCTTGGCATGTTCCATTGACTCCGCGCCGAAGAGGACAAGCAAGATTCCTGTGTCCAAAAAATGACTAGGGGCAGTGGTGCGGGGGGAGGGAGGCACTGTAGTGAAAGAAGATTTTGCTGGGGGGAAAATTGGAGAGTGGGGGGGGGGGGGGGGGATGGGGGGCGTCAGCAAGGATGTGCTAGTTGATGCTAAGGGATGTGAGCTCCCACACGCTCACAACCACTCTCACCTTAAACGCTTCATCCGGTGAGGCATTCCTCTTCTCTTCTTTTTCTTCCTTTCTTTCACTTTACTTTTATGACTCTTTTTCTTACTTTCAGAGCCCATTAGACTATGGCCCATCCCTTGGATTTCGTGCTCAAGTTGCATTGCCGTTTGTATGGAGATTCCTCACTTGGCCAAGTCTAATAAGTCTATCTATTAGAATTGGATAAAGCTCAGAGTTAACATTGTTACTCATGGGCTTTGTATGCCTGTCACTAGCTTTGCCAAAAATCTTTTTAGCTTTATCTAATTCGAATAAACAGACTTATCCTATCTTTACAACTTTAGACGTTAGATAACACCTCCTATCCATTTTTTTTGCTAAAGACTTAATTCCTTGGGCCTTATCTAATGCCCTCATGATACTAAACACCACTTCCTAATGATGACCTTCTTTGACAATGAGCATTTCACATTGATTCACTACATCACTACATAAATAATTTATCCCCTAAGGGATATATTTAACCTCTTTATCCCAATAAAAAGTCTCTGGAAGTTAACTTTTACCAATCCAATTAATTATATCATACCATTTGCTTAGTTGCTTCATAATCATCAAGTCGTACAACTCATTACTGATACTTTCACACCTCCATCATTATTTGGGTAATGCACTCAAATTGTATGCCTTCTAGCTTAGGCTATGCCCATCCCATTTCCATAGAGATTCATTTGGCAAGGGGTTCTTATGAACCAACTAACTCAACCTCAAAACATCACACCTTGGAACATTTGGTGTTTTCACACCATTAGCTTTATAAGCTTACCTTTACGACACTTCCCACTTGTATCTAAGTTTTTTCCAAAACAATGGTAAATTATCGATTAACACTCAAAATAATGTTCATATATAACTCCTCACCAAAGTTGTTTTCTTCCATGAATGCCTTTCCACAACTTTAGTATGGCACATTTTGCCATCAATAAAATACCAATTGTTCTCATACTTAAATTTCATGTTCTTCCTAGTCCTTTGTAAGGTACAACACACTTTTGTCCAAATAAAATCCTTCCAAGCCTTTGGGACCATCCCTTGACTCTACATCTAGCTTTTGGATTTCACTAATCCATCATTATATAAAGTTTTATCCTCTTGGCTACTTTTTGAGATGCCATCACACTTGAATACAACTTCTTGTATTTGTATCATATTCACAAAGACCACCTTTACAAATATTACTCTGACACTTGATTATCCTTTGTTCTATGTGGGCTATTTTCACCTCTTAAAACTATCTTTTCATATGATGAGAACACCAATTCATTCTTTAAATACACCCCCCAATTCCTTGAGTTATTCAAACTTTTATTAAAGGTAGCCCAAGCTACTATTTCAAGAATATATGTCCTCATCTATATTTGACTTCCCACAGTTGTTAACTCTAATATCAAATTCATTAGCACCATCCTCAACTATATGAGGATAATCTTGAGACTCCTTTATTGTCTTGGAGTCTTTATCTATATTGTGATTGTAACAATAGTTGTTTACCACAACCACATCAGCCAATTTACTAAGTTAGCTGATTTTTGGGTGGCTAGATCAGCATGGAGTTCTCCCCCTGGGATCTTCTGTCGCTTGGATTCATGGCTCGGTGAGAAGCGTATTGGCAATAGGATGTTGGATCGAAGGCCATATCGTTGCGTTCTGCTGCGTGAGGAGATGGGGGAGTTGCTTATCCATCCACACTTCGTGTTCACAACCATGGTGCTGAAATGAAGAGGTGCGCAAGGAAGAAACCAAGCATGTTCGTGGCTTGGGGATGTTCTTTGCTCCAGCTCCTTTGGATGTGCTTGTTGAGGGTGCTCATGTTCAAGAGGTAGAGGGTAAGTGGCAGTACATGCTCAATTTGCTTCTCTTGTGCTTCTATCCCCTTTTAGTGCTTGGAGCATCCTTCCCTTGATCCAGCTTGGTGCGTTTTCTTCTTTTTTTGTGATGTGTGGGGGGAGGAGAGGGGAACTCTCGCTGGTTCCCCACCGAAGTCCTCTTTTAACCTTGCAGGTGTGCGAAGAGGATTTTGGGCTGTGCGGCCATCAATCCTATCGGTCCTGAGACGATCCCTTCACTACCCAAATGGATCCACATGGACCAATTGTTGGGTGGAGCAAGCTTGAATCAGGGGGACCCAGTGTAGATCCAATGAAAGTGGCGAAGGAGAGAGTGATCAAGAGCATGCTTGTGGTGACTGCGTCGGACAGGGGGGGAGCTAGGAAGAACCGGGATCCTGGCACTTCCACCAATGAGATCGCCAAGCGTGTACCGGATGTGCCCAGAACCCACCGAACAGCGAGGCGCTCAACTGCAAATCCATGGTGCCGAGGATAGGAGCGTGCTTGGGTGCCGTGGGCATGAGAGAAGTGGGTGCTCAGAGAGAAGGCACTGTGCTGCTAGGGTTTTCATTCTCTCCTCTAGTCCCTCTAGTTTGACTTTGTGAAATGACTTGAGAGCTGTAGCATAAGTGGGAGTTTCAGCACAAGTGAAATACCACTACTTTTAATGTTATTTTACTTACTCTGTGAGGTGGAGACAGGGCTTTGCCCCTTCTTCTAGTTTTAAGGCGGGCAACTTGTTGGCTGATCTAGGCGGATGACATTGTCAAGTGGCTGGGGTGGTACATCTGTTAAAAGATAATGTAGGTGTTCTAAGATGAGCTCAATGAGAATAGAAATCTCGTGTGGAATAGAAGGGTAAAAGCTCATTTGATTTTGATCTTTAGTACGGATACAAACTGTGAAAACATGGCCTATTGATCCTTTAGTATTTCTGGGTTTGAAGCTAGAGGTGTCAAAAAAGTTACCACAGGGATAACTGGCTTGTGGCAGCCAAGCGTTCATAGCAATGTTGCTTTTTGATCCTTCGATGTCGGCTCTTCCTATCATTGTGAAGTAGAATTCACCAAGTGTTGGATTGTTCACCCACCAATAGGGAACTTGAGCTGGGTTTAGACTGTCATGAGTTTAGTTTTACCCTACTGATGCCTTGTGTCACAATAATAATTCAACTTAATACAAGAGGAACCGTTGATTCACACAATTGGTCATTGCGCTTGGTTGAAAAGCCAGTGGCACAAAGCTACCATGCGTGGGATTATGACTGAACACCTCTAAGTCAGAATCTGTGCTAGATGTGGCACTATCTACCTCACGCGTTGTTACTTGATCTTGGAAAGGGGTGGCACGTGCACCCCCGAGGACCTGTGCATGTGCTTGCGGTTGACCTTGCCGCTTGTGTTGGACCGGTAAATACAAACTGAACGGCTTCAGAGATAAATTCTTTGCAGACGACTTAAATAAGGGACAGGGTATTGTAAGTGGCAAAGTAGCCTTGCTACTATGATTTGCTGAGGTTCATCCCACCTGTCTCCAAGATTTTCCCTCAACACTGGCTTCACCAGTCTCGGTATGCCTTTACCTCCCCCACACCTATGCCTTAGTGCACTTATGCCTTGGTGATTTTTAGGCCTCATGAGGCTCTACTCCTTGTATATTAATGCAATCAAACAAAGGAAAGGCCCAAGCCCTTAGGAAGGGTGAGGACCAATGAGTTGCAAAAGTACTCAAATGGGGCACCACTCCACATGAGTCGGGAGCACTATAGTTAGTTTCCCTTCCATGCTCTTGAGCACTTTTTTGGGTGGCCCTTTTAGCACCACCCGAGTCCATGCTCACTCCCACCCAAGGCCCTTAAGCCCCAGCCTCAACCTCAAGTCAGTTTGGAAGCACCATTGAAGAGTTCCTTCAAGATTGATTCCTAGACCTCACTATCCCTACTATATTTTTGGAACCCCTTCAACCCCATCCCCCCCCCGCCTTCCCCCCTTCGAGACACACGCTTTGGGCTTTCACCCCATGACTTGTGTTAGTATTTGGACTCGGCCTCAGACTCACTTTCAGACTCAATCTCAAACTCAACCTCGGACTCAGTCTTGAACTCGGTTTCAAACTCGATCTCGGACCCGACCTCGGACTCTGTCTCAGACTCGATAGTCTTAGACCCAATCTCAAATCTCGGACTTAGTCTCGAACTCAGTCTTGGACTCGGTCTCGAACTTGGTCTCAAAGTTGATCTTGAACTCGATCTCAAACTTGGTCTCGAACTTGGTCTCGGACTCGATTTCGGACTCAATCTCATTTAATGAAATCTTTATCATTTTGGTTGTGCTTTCAGGGATCCTTTAGCTTACAACACCTTGGGGAGTTGATTCCTTACATGTGGATAGAAAGAGGATAAATAAGGGGACAACTTTGGGGTCTTGGGAATAATATAAGGTTTTCCTTAGAGTGTTGTGATCTATATAAACCTTCTCCCGGGAACAGCCAGGATTGGTGCCCAAGACATCCAACACTCAACAAGAGCTGGAGAGCATGCCCAAGCCAGAAGTACTGTACCGGCGCCTTGCACTCACATCAGACGGGTTGGATCACTAATCGGACCACGCGTAAGCGCTACAGCCCGCAATTTCAACTCACAGTCAGCCCAGATCCATGCCTTTACAGCCCAAGATCCGACACAAGGGAGCGATCATACCAAAATCTTGCAGATGGCCACGATCACTTCTCACACCATTGGACGGCTTAGACAAATGGTGGCACCATCATGCTCAAAGGATAGATTGGAGCATTTAAGCCCCCACAATTTTAAGTACCTCGAGAGTCACTATGCGCCTCCCTTGAGTAGCCAATCATTAACAACGTCCCCTTAGAATCGAGACATTCCTGTGCACAATAGCCAAGGATCAAGGACATCAGCAAAATCTAATTGCCAGTCACATTTGTGGGCCACACACCCCACGCTAACACATGCCACCCCCAGGGGAGTGCCACGTACCCCGGTCACCATCCACAAGCCTCCGACGATAAAAATTCCATCCCATGCCAAAAAAAGACAAGTCCACAGCTCACCTCACCAGCGCCAGCACAGGAGTATGAAAAGGAGTGAAAGCAAGCACCCATCATCCTGCACCAATGTCAAGGTCTGCCCTCTCCCCTCCTCATGCCCTCCCGCAACTACAACACCCCCCTCCCCCCTACTCTCCCCCACCACTCCCACCACCTCATATGCTCCGCCCCCGATGTGTTGCTGGATAGAGTAGGGGCCGGTCCAGCGAGGGGAGAACTTCAAAGGTGGCGTAAATTCCTTGAGTAGAACAAGATTGCCATCCTCAAATGGTTCAGTAGGCTGCTGGTGATCAATGATGGACTTGATCTTCTACTTGCCTTGAAGGAGATGTTTAGTCATGGATCGTTGCTGTTCTTCCAAGGCAAGAACCTCCAAGTCACGTGCATAAAGTTTGTCCTCATCGCTAAGCTGCATCACTGCTGCGTATCAAAGTGAGAGTGAGAGTAATGGCACTTGGATCTCCACTGGAAGCATGGCCTCTGTCCCATAGACAAGGGAGAATGGGGTCATGGAGATGGATGTCTTGAAGGACGTCCGAAAAGCCCACAATGCCGTAACCAAGTGTTCGTGCCAACGCCTCGGGTGATCCTCCACAAGCTTTGAGATGACTGTCTTCAATATCTTGTTGCTAGACTCCACCTGGCCATTGCACTCAGGATAATAGCTGCTGCTCTTCACGTGCTTCATCTACAGCCATTGGAGAAGATGTTGCATGTGAAAAGTTGGCTGGAACTCTTGGATGGTCACAATCCAAGATAAAGTACAAGGATTGTGAACTAGCTGCTGTAAAAGAAAGGTTAGCACAGTAAAACAGACATGGAAATGGATATAGGCTCCAGCGAGAAAGTGATGAAATCGCTCCAAGGAATAAACAACAGCCACCGCTTCTTTTTCTGCATCCACATACTTCTTTCCAGTCTCCTTGAATGAATGTGAGGCATAATATGTTGCATGTGGTGGCTTGCTAGGCTATGAACATTGGAAAAGGCATAATCTAAAAGCATCTGTGCCCATCGTGATGTAAATTTTGAAAGGAAGTTGTCGTTCTGGTGGTTGGAGTACCGGGGGCTCCATGGTAGGAAATTCTGAACTCAAAGAGCCATAACTCACATGCAACATGTCCAATTGGCTTGATTCTTTCTGCCAATTTTGTGTCTGGATGTCATCCTCTGTCTCCAAGAAACAGCATGACAAAATACGCTTGGAGTCATTAGCTACCGCAATTTTAGTAGGAAGATGCGGGCTGTGTGACACCTCAGATAGTTGCTGAGGAGGATTGTGTTCAGCTGTGTCCTGTGAAAGATGGACCTAGTCTGGAGTGACTATGTCATCAAGCTCCATAAGAGAGAGTTGGTCCCATGCAAGAAACAAATTGAGAAACCCTTCCTCTATCGAGAAACACTTCGAAAAGTTGGATATGGGGGCCTGTACTCTATAAGCCCCGCCATCAAATAAAGAGGGCGTGTCTAGAGGCTCGGCCTTACTCTCAAATAAAGGGAGTGAAGCTGAGAGATGTCTCAAGCTATCTAACTCACTTCCAACCATGTCAATCGCATTGCATGAGAAAGCATCTATCATATAGATGGTCGACTCCACCACCAACTCAGGAAAAATGTATGTGAACTCAAGAGGGAAGTGTGGTGTGGAGGCCATCTTAGTCTGAGCCTACTAGGCTTGCTGACAAAGAGCTCTGCCGTGGTTGTTGAGAAAGGTGGTGCTATGGGTTCCATTGCTAATTTCCATCTTGCCTTGTGCACTATCAATGGTGCAATGGGTTGTGACTTGCTATGAGTGGCCAAGGATGATAAAGTCCTTCAAAGAGGACGTTCCAAGACGTTGGTAGTCAACCATGAGGAAATCTACCTCAGAAATAACACCCTGCACTAAGACCTTGACACCACAGCAAATGCCTACTGGAGGAATGGTGTGGTTGGTGAAGGTTTTGAGCACGATGGAGGAGCTCTCAGTGATCTGTAGCTATGCTGAAAGGGCAGCTTTGAAAGAGATAATGTTGCTTCCAGAACAGGAGTCAACCAAAGCATCCATCCTACAAGAGGAAGTACCAATCTGCAACGGGACTAAGAATGGACCAAGATCTCCACCATATTTTGTCATGTCGACAATGTGCACCTATTGAGGAGTTCTCTTGAGAGTGCTCTCTAGTGTGCTTGACCATGCAAACTCCTCTAAACACTGGCCGAATCCCGGGACAAGACACAACATGTCTCGGAGCAAAAAGGTGACGGGAGTGTCAACCAGCTGTTGAAGAACTGGCTCCAGAACGGGAATAGTTGTTGGTGAGATCTCAGAAGGAGAAGAGAGTAGTGACTTGAAGGGGAGCTTACAAGCCACCCTCTGTGTCACTGGATTAGGTGCCGATAGAGATTCACTCTCAATCGATGCTGGGGGATCGATGCTGGGCTGAGCAGCTGCGTTCTTCTTCACTTGGGCTTGAGTGGCTGCGGTTTGCTACTGTTGCCTATAAAGTTCCTCGGCTACCAAAATCGTGTTGATTGATGAGGCTAGTGCCTTGCCTTTACTTGACGAAGGAGCTGCCTCAATTGCTTGTCGCTCCAACTGCTCCTGATATATCTCTGGACCCCGAGACGATGTGGAATTATCAGTAAAGGGATATTGTTGGACACGTTGAGAAGGTGGAGGCTGAAGCTCTAGGTGAAGTTTGAAGCAGCACTGCGTGTTGTGCGTGTTTATCTCGTAGTGAGTGCACAAACGAGACTTAAATCTGCATTCCCGGGCTGTAGCAGCCTCTTTCTTGGACTCCACCAGCTCCTGGAGCAGTTTGTCATGGTGTGATTGTTGCTGAAGAATGATCTCCTTCAGCTGCTGCATCTCGTTGGCAAAGCTCTCAATAGCCAGAGGTGTATGCTCAAAAGCGACAGGCTTTGGTGTGGACGAGTGAACAGTTGCACAAGGTGACTCTGACGGGGTGATAGCTTGGTCAGAATCAACTCTAGCAATCCCCAAGTCGACAAGAAGCTCTCTTTCCAGCTTCATGGCAAATGAAAATGCTTCGCGACAAGACCTGAATGTCTTCTTAAGAAGTTTCCACTGCAAGTTCCCATGCAGACCCACTGTGAATGCCATGATCCCCTGTTGCTCATCTTGGACCACTCTGTGATCCCAACATTGCTTCCAATATGCTCGAAACCGGGTGATATAGTTAGGAATAGACTCTTAAGCACCCTGCCGGAACAAAAAGAGGTTGACAAGTAGCCAATTTGTGGGTTTTCTTCAACGAAACGTTCTCTGAATGAAGCAAGTAGTGTCTAGAAGTCTGCTCGGTCCTCTGGGAGGAGAGAATCTGCCCAAGTTGCTGCTTTAAATTCGAGAAACTGCAAGAAGTCGCGGCACATACGATCATCATCAACGATCATGTTTGTGGTGCAGTAGTAATCAAAGCGACTGATATGCAATGTTGGAGAGACTGTTCCACCACCCAAGAAGGTCGGGAGATCACTCCCCTTCTGCAAAACATGGAGCTGAGGTCGAGCTAAAGGTGGCTGTGCCATAGCTCGTAGATCTAAGTCACTGGAATCTTCCGAGGATAAAGAGGACTTGGCTCAAGAAGGTGCTGTGTCATACCTAAGCTACCTTTGGATGTTAGAAAGTTTACTCCATACCTTAAGGCCTTGAGGTATGGTGAAAGGGTGCAATTTGTCGCACGTCTAATTTGTATTGGCATCAAATACCTTGAACACTGCAAATGCCTGGTCAAGGCAACTAGGTTGATAGGAGCAAGAAGATTGTAGACTTGTGCTCAAGTTGCACAAAGTTGCCCAAAATGCCTGTGACGAAGAGAAATAAGGGTCAAAATGAAAGGAGATGTAGGCCTCAAGCACATGTAACCATTGACCTATAGGGTAATTGCTAGAGTAGCTAGTAACTGGTAACTCATAACCAGTAACTGGGGACCTGTAACCTATAACCTGTAACTTATAACCAGTAACCCCCTATTCTCGCTCCTACTCTTGTGCCTGCTCCAACACCAACTGCTATCCCTATGCTTGCTCCTACTGTCCCTATTTCTATGCCAACTCTTGTTCTTGCTCCTCCTGTTCCTGTTCCTACACCAACTCCTGTTCTTATTCCTACGCCTATCTGTTCCTTGAAGACTGATTTGTTCCCAAGGAACCCCCAACAAAGTTTAGCCCAAAAGAGAAAAATGAATCCTCTAGTCTTGATCCTTCCCCATTTTGACTATTGGTGGGCTCGTTGGAAAGGGCTCAGCCCCGTCTACCTCTATCGTAGGAATTTGGGAAGAAGCCACCTCAATATTCCCCAAGATCCAAGAAGAGGTAACCCAGAACACCAATATTGTGGAAAAACATGTGTATGTCACTGATGTAGATCGATACTAGGGTGCCGTTGGTATCTTCATAAAGCCTAGG
The DNA here is from genome assembly GCF_000143415.4 of Selaginella moellendorffii. Taxonomy (NCBI): domain Eukaryota; kingdom Viridiplantae; phylum Streptophyta; class Lycopodiopsida; order Selaginellales; family Selaginellaceae; genus Selaginella; species Selaginella moellendorffii. Next base: position 37,349 of record NW_003314394.1, on the reverse strand, counting down.
ATCTGAAGCACTTCTAGAAACAAATGGCATCCAAAACAAAGCCCGAAGAAGCACGAATTCCTGCTACAAACATGACCCAATCTAGCCAGAGAAGAAAATCCTTTTGCATGCCATCAATTCACCCAAATTTAGTGCCAAGAATCACCACTACTCATAGATCTAGGCCAGATCTACAAGCCCAAATGCACTACCTTAAGAAATTGGGCCGAGGATCTAAGCGAGAAAGTGAAAACCCCAAAATGTTCATCCAATTGAGCCAAGAAATGTTGTATCTCTTCAAATACTGCACGGCTTGATGAGTGCCATACCTTGTTGGAAAGAGGAGCTCCAGACCTATCCAAAACGCCTAAGATCAAACAAAACCACCACAAGATGAATAAGAAATTAGTTCCCAAAGTCTGCGGCCAAAAGAAAAAGAAAAAAATGATGTCTCAGAAAGTGCTGCGTGTCACGTTGGGTTCACCATTTGTTGAGGGAAGGCCAACACTCACTTAAACACGAGAAATATTTCAATACTCTTCACAAAGTGCCCCCCCTCTTGCCCTTCTGGGGCATGGAAGGAAGATGAGGAATATTCTGAGGATCAAAATATTCCCTCTCTTTCTCTCACTCTCTCAATGGCCATGCCCTAACAGTTCAAGTAGTTATTGTTGTGCTCTCTCATAAACTTTTCTTGAATTGGATTGAAAGTAGTGCAAATGTAAACTTGAGGTTTAGTCAAAGTTGAGATTGAAAAGAAAATCATCAAGAACAAAGATCAAACACATAAATCATCTTTTCTTCTTAGAAAGATGATTTATAAGAAAGTGTTAAATCATTATTCTTGTTCACAGTATGCAATCAAGAGTCTCTATCTTGATACATGTTGGTTGTGGTGGTTTTACAAGTGGTGAGTCATAAGATGGATAACAGTGAAGTGCTAAACCATTTTGTTTAGGTTTGCTATTAAAGACAGGGAACCTTGCTATTGCACCTTGATTAGCTTGGTGTTAGATTAATTTTGAGTTTGATCAGAAAGAGAGTGGCATGAGCTTGTCTAAGTTATGCATGAAATTAATGGTATTCGGTATTGTAGATCTCTATTGGTGGGGTGTGGCATTTATGTTGCATTTTGTCAAATAAAGTTGGCATTTGATACTCACATAAACTTTTGAAATAATGATATGGGCTTGCTCATGGTGTTGCTCAATTGATAATCAAGTCATTATGATTTTTATATCATATCTATGTGATAGTGAGCAATATGTTTACAAAGTTACTTGGTTAAATGATGATCAACCCCAAAGTGGTTCATGGTGAAACTAGTTTATTTGCAAGTAGTAGTGTTATAGTAGCTTTGACTGGATTCTGAATGTTAATCCATTATTCTAAGCTTAAGTTGGTACCTTGTTTCCTTAAGTGTTTGCACATTGAGGTGTTGGAAAAAGTTATAATATTCACTTGCTATAGCTTATTGGTTTATTTATTAGCATTTGGAGTAGATTGCTGGATGGAGAAAATGTGTAGTTGAAGCATTAACATCACTAGCACTTGTGTTAGTGGAATTGAAATTGTTATTTTGAGTGATAAAGAATTTTCCTTAGATCTTGAATTTTTATATCATTTTTCTTGTTAATGTTTTGGCTTCAGATTAGATCTTGAAGGTGGTTGAAGAAGAGTGTTAGTGCAATATGGATATCTAAAAATATGGTTTAATGATTGGGTCTTGGATATTCATTTACATTTTGCAAATGTCAATGTTAGATGTAAAAAATATAGGCAAAATGCTCGATGCTTAGACATATTATTAGATCATAAGAATTTGTATTGAGGTGAACTTATGTGAAGTTGTTAGTAGAAGGAAGTTGATTGAGTCTTGAAAGTTTGTATTCTTAGACTGAGAGTCATTCTTTTTCTAGGATGAAAAATTTTCCACAAATTTTCTTAAGTTTTTCCAATGGCTGATCTGTTAATCATTTTGCTCAAAAACCATTCATTTTCGTAAACCAATAAAGACTAGTGAAGAGGTTAGAGTTGACTTTGGTTAGCTTAGAATTTAGTACGTAATTTGTATGATGCAACCCAAAAGGGATGTTGACTTTTGGGGCTAAAGCAATTGAGCTGGATAGAGTTTGGAGTTAGTGTGGTGGTAGGTTACACCTTGCATTTTGTTATACTTTATAAAAGTAGTGAATTCTCACTGATCTTAACTTGGTTTTAGTAACTTTACACCCTAATTGAGGATAATGATGTCCAATTTAGTTGTTTGAGGTTAAAATGTTAGTACTTGTACTATAGCTTTGACTATTAGAAGGTTGTGTACTAATATGAGTTTATCTCATGGTCTTCTCTTTAGTTTTCGCTGAGTATTGGCCATGTATAGCTAGCCTCTTCAAGGCATACTTAGAGCTATTGGCTAGACGTATAAGTGACTTTATTGCAGTTGAGTTGGATTTGAGTGGTCATTTAATTCATATTTGTCTACTTGTACTTAGGGTGTTACCTTCTTGTTGGACAAGTAAATGACTCAATAACATGAGTTTAGTGTTTGAATTTTGTAAAAGGCAAGTTGAAAAGTGATTATTAGTTACTTATAGACTTTGTTGAGGACTTTTGACACTTGTTTTGCTTAATAATGATTTAGTAGTGATAAATTTGCTTTACCGAATAGTATTGTAAAGGATTGTGTCATTAAACTTGCATGGTTTTTTCATGTCAATATCCTTTGATTGCATTTAGTTCGTGGTGTTGGATTTTATTGAGTTTTGGATGTGGTGATGCACTCTTTAATAATGTGTTATCTATAGCTGAGTATTGTAGAAGGATTGGTCTCAAATACTAATTAAGGTATCTTTGACTTTGGTTAGCTTGGTTATTAGAGAGCTTTGAGTGGTAATTCACTCTTGCTTTCTTTTAGCTTTGTTTTGATGTTGATGGCATTGAAATGATGTCTTGTCGTTAACATTATTAATGTTGAGATTCAAATAAGATGAAATGTCTTTCCATAGGATTAATATTGAGTTTCATTAATCTTGATGTAGATAGTGTTGATGATTTGGCTATAGTTTAATAAAGGTTGAGCTTTAGCTTTTCCTTGAAAAGTGATTTAGTCATGGACTATACTAACTTTACGAGAGGAAGAGTTAGTGATTGATATTAAAATGTTTAAATTCTTTATGGACTTAAGTTGGGGATATATTGATCATTAATGATTTCTCTTGTGCTTGTTATATAGTAAAATATATCTTGCTATACGTGGATTCATGGAGGATTGGTTTAATAATCACTTCTTGTGCATAACTTAGTTATGCTTAGCTTTTGGATTAATGTGTAACATACTCTTCATTAGTTTTGCATTATGAAGTTTAACTTATGGATGTGTAGAAAAGGATATTATAGATTGTATTCATTTTATTTTGTTGATTATTACTCAAGTTGGTTTTGTTAAATTGCATGTTATTTCCTTTAGGTGATACATTCGCAAGAACTTTTCTTGCTAGTTAATAATACTTTATGTTCCTGATATACTTTGGAGAGTTCCTTCAAAATTGATTCCTAGACCTCACTATCCCTACTATACTTTTGGAACCCCTTACAACCCCCCCCCCCTCCCCCTAGGAGACACACACTTTGGGCTTTCACCTCACGACCTATATTAGTATTTGGACTCGATCTCAAACTCAATCTCGGACCTAATCTCAATCTCTGTCTCGGACTTGATCTCAAATTGCATCTCAGACCTGATATCGGATCTCAAACTCGGTCTTTAACTCGGTCTCGGACTTGGTCTCAAACTCAATCTCAGAATTGATCTCGAACTCGGTCTCAAACTTGGTTTTAGAGTCAGTCTCGGACTCGATTTCAGACTTAGTCTCATCTGATGAACTCTTTATCATTTTGGTTATGCTTTCAGAGATCCTTTAGCCTTCAATACCTTAGGGAGTTGGTTCCTTACAACTCCACCACCCATAGAAGAAGTTCAATGCCCACATTGAACGCCTCTTTTTAATCGTACAACTTGTTGACCATGTCTCCGAGGGCATCCCCCCACATAGCGGTGTGCCTAAGTTAGCCTCCCCGGCCAAGAGCCCATGACAACAGAGTATAAGTGTCCCTACACCCCTCGATCAGGCATAGGAAACTACGCCCGACTCCCTGTAGGGATGTTGAATCCATAGATGTATTTTACAAAGGTTGGGTTTGAGTCCCAACCCTCTAGTAAAGCAAAGTTGGGTTCAAGTCCCAACCCCATACTAGGGTGTGGTGAGGGGACCTAGCTAACCCATGCTAATTAGCTTACCTTCAGCATGCCTTCGGGTTCCAATATATGACATTGCTCAATTTCTTAAAATAGATTCTTTAATTGAATTTTGCATAAGTATATAAAGTTCTATCTTGCAAAAATTCCTCCACTAGATCCCGCGCATTCACTAAGTTCTCCTTTTGTTCCCATGTTGCTTCATAGTGTGGAAATTCTTTTCACTTCACATGGAACTCCCTCACCTCACATCCTTGTCGCTTGCTCTTGCGCACATTGAGGATGGCCTTAACTTCGTATTCCTCTTCCCCTTGGATAACCTCAGATAAAGGTCTTACTTGGTCCTTGCGAAGCAGATCCTCAAAGTACAGTTTGAGTAAGTTCATATGGAACACAAGGTGCATCTTCCCCATCTCTCGAGGAAGATGAAAGCGGTAAGCCACTTTGCCAATTCGTGCCTCAATCTCGTAAGGCCCCGTGAACTTGCTCAAGGAACTCAAAATCAATTCATTTCTATGAATACATGCATTTTACCTTTGGGTCAGTTTCCAATTGATCCCACTTGGTCGCTTTAGGTTCTTGGTGTTCAGCCACACCTTCTCCCCAGGTTGGAACTCTACATTCCAGCGCTTCTAGTTCACATATTTGGTTTGCCTTTGTTGAGCCTGTTCCAAGGAATCCCTCACTAGATTCCAAATATTGAGTCTTTCCACCGTGAATGCCTCCACTGCGGGTAACTCCCCATGATACTCAGCCATGTCGAGTTCCACAACACCTTCAATAGCTCGCTCATTGATGACTTCCCATGGACTCACCCCGATACTCGAGTGTGGTGAGTTGTTATAGCACATTTCCACAAGTCCCAAATGACTTACCCAATTAGTTTAGTCTCCAGAGACATAGCATCGCAAATAATCCTCCAATTGCCTATTTGTCCATCTGTCAAAAAGTGTTAGTGCCATCCAACTTGACTTAATACCCAATACTTGTATATGGGTGATAGGCTGTGCTGAATTTCAACTTAGTGCGATACAGTTCCAGAAGAGTTCTCCAGAACCTACTAGTGAAGATCTTATCTCGATTTGAGATGATCTCCTTTGGCCTTCCCCGCATTCGAACCACTTGTTCGAAGAACAGCTTCACCACACCTTCCGCATCCACTTCCGTTATGGTGGGTATGAAATGTGCCATCTTCAAAAATCGGTCCACCACCACAAATATTGCATCGAACCCCTCACTTGGGGGGAGTCCCGTGATGAAGTCTATCGTAAGACATTTCCACAGACGATCTAGAATTGAGATGCTTTATAACAAGCCCCTACTAGTGTTAGTCACGACTTTGACCTGTTGACATGTTAAACATGTCTGTACATAGTCTTGGACGTCCTTAGCCATATTTGGCCAGTGATACTTCCTCTTGAGTAAGCCCATCATCTTGGGCACTCCACCATATCCCGTAAAAGGTTCGTCATAACACTCTTCTAAGGCTACCTTTCATAGTTCCCCTTCTAGAATATACACCCTCATTTGTTTATAATAGATGAGTCCATTGCGTTCTGCATAACTTGTTTTTCTCTTTCGTTGGCAGCTCACCACTCTGGTGAGCTTCTCACGCCTCTAGGTTCCTCAACAACACTTCTTGTGCTAAACCATTGTTCTCATATGCTATCCGCACATCATCCCAAAATGTTGCTATTGCACTGGATATCGCCAACTTTAAGCTCACTTTTTGACTTAGAGCATCCGCCACAATGTTGCTCTTCCCAAGCTTGTATAGAATCTCACAATCAAACTTGGCCAAAGCATTGGCCCACCAACCCTATTTCCCTCTCAAGTCAAGCTGTGACAAGAAGTGTTTCTTTGCCATATTGTCCGTGTAAACCTTGAAGTGTCTCCCAAGGTAGTGTCGCCACTCCTTGAGCACCTTGACCACCACAAACAATTCCTTCTTGTGGGCAGGCCACGTTCGCTAAGCCTTGTCCAACTTCTTCAAGAAGAACGTTACTGGATGGTTTTCTTGCTTCAACACTACACCTAATGTAAAGTCTAAAGCATTCATTTCTACCTCAAAGTCCTTACCAAAGTCTGGTAACACTAACATAAGAGCCTTCCTTAACTTCCCTTTGAGGTGGACAAATGCCACCTTTCATTCCACTATCCATACCATTTTCTTTTTTCCCATTTGGTCCGTTAAAGGTAGGGCTACTCTTGAATAGTGTTTGATAAACTTTTGGTAGCAGTTGCATAGCCCCAAGAATGCCCTTCACTCGTGTACATTCGATGATCGTTCCCATTCCTGGATCGCTTGGACCTTCTCAAGGTCCACCTTAAGCCCATCCTTACCCACCACATGCCCGAGAAACTTTACCTCTTTTTTAGCAAAGTCACATTTGCTCTCTTTAGCATACAGCTAGTGTTCCCTTAGTTTCTTAAACATCTTCGTCAAGTGTTTGGCATCCTCTAGTGTCTCGCTATAGATCAAGATGTCGTCAATGTAAACAATCACGAAATGATCCAGATAGGGTACAAAAATATGGTTCATCAACGCTGAGAATGTTGCTGGTGCATTGCACAACCCAAAGGGCATCACTAGAAACTCGAAGCTTTCATACCTTGTTTGACAGGTTGTTTTCTCAACATCTTCCTCTGCTACCCTGATCTGGTAGTATCCTAACCTTAGGTCGATTCTCGAGAAGTATTTCGCCTTTCGAACAAGTCCTCAATCCTTGGTAAAGGGTACTTGTTCTTCTTTGTATACCTGTTGAGCAACCAGTAATTTATGCACATGGGCATAGATCCATCTTTCTTTTTCACAAATAACACCGGTGCACCTTGCTCAACCTAACATACCCTTTTTCCACCAACTCCTCAAGTTGGCATTTGAGCTCCTTGAGTTCCTTTGTGTTCAACCAATAGGGGGGATGAACCATCGCCTTAGCACCCTCGACCAGCTCGATTTTATGTTCTATCGATCATTCGGGGAGTAACCCCGCCGATAGCTCTTTCGGCATGGTATCTTGGAATTAGTCTAACACCCGTTGGATCACCAAAGGCACTTCTTTTGATCCCATCTTTTTGTCACTCCTCATCGAAAGTAAGCACAGAAATGTTATTTTGGTTCCTTTAGTGAGTTGTCCTTTCATAGATACCAGACTCAAACAAGAGTCTTTGGCCTTACATTGCCCTACCTTTAGATCCTAGGCCTCCACCTTGGATTGTTTTCCTCAGGCATTCGCTAATACTACAAGGTTCCTACCTTGTATATGTAGGGCTACTACGAACTGATTGAACCAATCCATCCCAAAGATTATGTCAGATCTCGCCATGTGCAACATGGTGAAATCCATGTTTACCTTCTAAGTCCCTACTTCAACTCTTGCTTATCGAAGTATCTCATTGGTGTTTTGGCTACCTTGAACAAACTTTATAGTCCTTGGTTCGCCCAACCGTTGCCCCATTAGTCCGGCTTGCCAGACTATATCTGCAGCCACAAAATTATCCGAAGCACCCATGTCAATAAAAATCTTAATAAAGCTACCCCTAAGCTTCCCTCAGAGGGCTAGAAAATGTCGCAAACGACTCTCTACTAAAGTTGCTCGTGTAATGAGTAACTTTGAGTTAGGGATTGGATCACATACCTCAATTTGGATTTCACCTGACTTAATAGCCATATTGGCTCTGGCCTTCTTCGGGTATGGACATTCCTTCGAAAAGTGTCCCGCTTCCTTGCAGTTGAAGCATATGTTCTTTCCCATGCTACTAGCAAACTTAACCTTCTTATCCGTGGGCTTGGATGTGGCTATCAAAGTGTATTTCAATGATAACTTACGAAAGGGGAACACGACGGGGTCGAGGTCCATGTTTAGCAAAGAGGTTAAACCAAAGGGGACATATGGCAAAAGGAAATTCAAAAAGAGTTTCTTTAAGAATGAGTCCTTGGGGTTCCGAAAAGGCAGATCCGGTGGCTAGTGAGCAAGTATGTGAGGGAGTCAAGTAAAAAGAGACCATCCAACGCTTCTTTGTAGTTGGTTGAGTTTCAATGCATCACCTCGCCTCGAGCCTAGGTTTGCAAGCCTGATATGAAAGCATGGAATGCATCCATGTCACCCATATCTGTGACAAGTATCCTCTTTGCCATAAACCCATTCACATACTCATGAATGGTTCTTGTCTGCTTCAACCTACTCAGCTCATCCCTTAGGTGTAGAGTAACATTCAGAGGAATGTAAGTCGTGCAGATCCTCGCCTTCATCATTTCCCGAGTGGCCACCGGTCCTTCATTAGCCTCTCTACCAAAGTTGTTAGTGTAATGAGTAACTTTGAGTTAGGGACTAGATCACATACCTCTATTTGGATTTAACCTGACTTAATGGCCATATTGGCTCTAGCCTTCTTCAGGTATAGACATTCATTCGAAAAATGTCCCGCTTCACCACAATTGAAACATATGTTATTTCCCATGCTACTAACAAACTTGATCTTCCTATCCGTGGGTTTGTCCCTTTTTGCTTGACTCCCCCACATACTTGCTCGCTGGCCACCAGATCTACCTTTTCGAAAGCCTGAGGACTCATTCTTAAAGAAACTCTTCTTGAATTTTCCTATGCTATATGTCCCCCTTGGTTTAGCTCCTTTTCTAAATGTGGACCCAAACCCCATTGTATTTCCCTTTCGCAGGTTATCATTGAAATGCACCTTAATAGCTGCATCCTATGCTTTCTTGTAATTGGCTGAGTTCCAATGCATCACCTCACCTCGAGCCCAAGTTTGCAAGCCTAATATGAAGGCATAGAATGCATCCATACCACCCATGTCCATGACAAGTATCCTCTTTGCCATAAATGCATTCACATACTTTTGAATGGTTCCAGTCTGCTTCAGCCTGCTCAGCTCATCACTTAGGTGCAAAATAGCATTCGGAGTTATGTAAATCGCATGAATCCTTACCTTTATCATTTCCCAAGTGGCCACCGGTCCTTTGTTGGCCTCTGTTATTCTCCACCAAGACTTGGCATTATCTACCAAGTATGGTTTGGCACATGGGACCTTCTCCGAGCTTAGTAACCACAATGCTCAGAAGTAATCCTCCATATTGTAAAACCAATCCTCCACCACCTTATAGTTATTCACTCCCTTGAACACCGGTGGGGGCTTTGGTTTGTACTTCGGAACTGCTTGAGGGATTGATTTCACTTCAGTTTGTTTGACCTTGTTTGGTTCCGCCTCAATCCCTGCCGAAGGGTCAGCACCTTCTGCGCTGCCAGCATCTACAATCTTTCGCTTTTTCTTTCACTTTTTATCACACTTTAGCTTGTGTACTAGAGTCTCCAGTAGGGCATTGGTTTGTGCCAATTATTCTTCTAGAATGTTTAATCAAGCCTTGGACGACTGAACCTTGCCACCGGACTCCTATTTGGAAGTTCCCTCACTAGAGTCCTTCTTATGCAAAGATTCTTTATCCCTAGCCTCCTATCCAACTGGAGGCTTCAACTCTGACGAAGGTTCTGTCTCCACCTTGGTTCTTTTATGCCCTACCTTTGCCATCTCTAGCAATCCACCTCTATCCTTCATTAGAACTAAGGAAAAGGCTCCGATACCAAATTGTAAGCCACAATTTTTCTTTTCCAATTTGCTAGTTTACCTCGTTTATCCAACCAACATTGCCTTGGCTTTAGCTAAGTTCCCTCACTAAGGTTTCTGCTTATTGTACCAGCTTTTACTTGGTCCTACTTGGTTTTAGCTACTCACTGCATGAGCAATTGAGCATTAGCCATCCATCCACGGGTTTAGATTGGACTTAATGTTTGGCTACACTCTCTGCAAGCACAAGAAGCCAAACACACCAAGCCTCCAAATCCCTAACATCCCTTAGTATAATAATACTTGATTATGGGACCCTCTAAATCCCAAGCTTTAGGTGCAACACTTGCCTCGGGACACCAAGGGGAAATACCGTGGCCTAATAGCCTGGTATGGATACCTCTACTCCCCTAATTCCATCTCAAAGGGAAGGCCCAAGCCTCTAAGAAGGGTGAGGACTAATGAGCTGCAAGGTACTCAAGTGGGGCACTAGTCCATATGAGTCAGGAGCATTACAGTTCGTTTCCTTTCTGGGAGTGGGAGTTGCTCTTGAACACTTCCTTGGGTGGCCCCTCCAGCACCACCCAAGTCTATGCTCACTCCCACCCAAGGCCCCTTGACCCTACCTCAAGTCAGTTTGGAAGCACCACTAGAGAGTTCCTTCAAGATTGGTTCTTGGACCTCACTATCCCTACTATACTTTTGGAATCCCTTGCATGCCTCCCCCCCGTTAGATACACACTTTGGGCTTTCATCCCATGACCTATATTAGTATTCAGACCCGGTCTCGGACTCAATCTCAGACTCGACTTTGGACTTGGTCTCAGACTTGATCTCAGACTCGGTCTTGGACCCAATCTTGGACTCTATCTCAGACTTGATCTCGGACTCGGTCTTAGACCCGATATCGGATATCGGTCTCGGACTTAGTCTCAAACTCAGTCTCGGACTCGGTCTCATTCAATAAACTCTTTATCATTTTGGTCATGCTTTTGAGGATCCTTTAGCCTTCGACACCTCGGGGAGTTGGTTCCTTACACTTACCCACAGGTTTGCTTTCTTTGCTTCTGGAGCCTTTAGCTTCTCTCTCTATATCCCTGTGGGCAGAGGCGTATCACACTTTTGTAAACTGGGTGACACCCAAAGTAGCAAGGGTGGCTAACTTCGTTAGTCATTTCTTTGTCGGCAATGGCTATAAGGTGTTTAAGTTAGTAACACATTTGCGTTAGAAAAAAAGGTTGCCTCATAACTTATTTAAGTTGGTGCATTTCTCATAAAGTGTGAATACTGTAAACTTTTTCTAGAGTTGTTTCCATGGTGGTGTTCTAGACTACATTATGTATTGACAAAGATGTCGATTTTCCCTAAGAAGGGGAGAGTGTCATGAATGTGACTATGTGTATTGAAAGTTACTTATTAAACTAGTCCTTTCAGATATTCTTTCCTTACTACTATAACAACAAGAGGTCAATATTGCTAGACCCTTTATTAGTCCTTCTTGTTCAAGTGTTAATAAACTACACTTAGCACATGTACTTAGCCAGATGAACATAAGGTAAGAACTCTTATGTGTTTCTTACTGAGCATACTCGGCCTAGTTCTTAATTCTCTTTTGTTTTATCTTGCATTGGCTTGACAAAAACTTTTACGAATTGAGACTGATCCCTCAATATCGCTAGATGATAGTTTACCGTGTCTACTAAACACCCTCACTATCATATCCTTTGTGTTAATCTTATTTGGTCCCAATTGCTATTTATAGAGAGTCTCTAAATTTGCTAATTTGGCATATTTACGAAATGTAGAGATTGTTTTGAACACAATGGTGTTCTTCCTATGTCTAAACTCGCAATCTAATACCATTCCATATTTAGTAAGTTTTAAGTTTGCTTGCCAAAAGTGATCACTTAGCATTTCATGTGGAAAATTATAATACTGCAGTCCAACTTATAGAGGTTTTCTTCTCGTCTTTCAATCCACTAAGATTTCTTTGTCGGAAACAAGACAGGGGCATTGAGATCTTTGAAAAGACGCAGCAAAGTGGGAAGGTAAAACAAGCTTTTTTCTATGATCCGGAAGGTATGTTAAAAACAATTCAAATTGGTTTGTTCACCTTTCATGTTCCCAGGAAACGGAATTGAAATAGGAAATTGGCCTGCTTAGTGAATCAATGTATAAAACATTATCTCTTGAGACAAAATGGGGAATATTTCAAATTTTCTCTAATTTGTTGGTGATTCATGAATACAAAGCAAACAATCACCAACACATGTTCCATCACATCTTAAGTGCATATTTGTTCACGGTCATGCTCTTACTGGGCTGGATGACCACCTGAACTCTGATCACATTTCTTGCATTGTATTGTTTTTGCACAATATTCTCTAGCATGACTTAGTTTTGGAGAGAGGGATGGCTTCCAGCTTCTTTGCTAGGGTCACAGTGAGTCCATATTTCTCGTTTCTTGTGTCAATATGCACCACTCCAGCAGGCAGTCTCCAGTGAAAAGCATGAACCAAGTTTGCCAGCGTCAAGTGAAGTATGGAGAATGCTATAGATATTCCAGGACAAGCCCTGCTTCCTGCTCCAAATGGAATAACCTCCAAGTTGTTGCCACCAACATCAAAGCAGTTGTGATCCAAGAACCTCTCGGGTTTGAACTTAAGGGGCTCCTTCCAAACTTTTGGGTCTCTTCCAATTGCATATGCATTCACCATTAAAGTAGTAGTTTCCAGGATTTTGTAGCCCATCACTTTGCAAGTTTTGGAGCATTCTCGAGGTAAGAGCAAAGGTCCTGGTGGATGAAGTCTGAGTGATTCTTTAACGATTGCTTGCAGATAGGGAAGCTTAGGAATGTCCCTCTCTTCCACCATTATGTTCGAGCCAATGACATTAGCAATCTCATCATCTGTGTCCCTGGAATGGACTTTGGCCAAGCTTGTAAATCATCCAGCATGCATGTCCATGGTCCAGGGTGAGATTGCTAATTGATGTATCAGTTGCAGCTTGAAGTAAATTCTGTTAAACATTGGTTAAGTTTAAACGAAGTGAAATATAAGTACTTACGATCATCAAGTCCCTAATAGTGTTTTGCCTGAGCTTCAGCAGCAACTCAAGAAAATCTTCCAAGCATGTTGAAGTTTTGCCTTTCAATCTAATCTCGTGTTCCGTGATGATCTTGTCCACAAGGGCCAGACCGGAACCCAGTTGAAAAGAAGCTTGCGCTCCTCAAGCTGTTGCTGAGTGATCCAAGTATCACTATCATGGGTACTGGACCAGTGGATGAGGAAATGCAGGATGGTCCTACTCCTCAGTGGACACACATTGATGCAAACAATACTTTCTGGGATGAGCAAAGGAAGATCCCTTGGCAACAAGGCTGGGAAGGGAACTTGCTCTTGTGGTGGCTCTCCATGGTATAGCTTAAAGTCGAAGATGTGGAAGACATCATGGACCTGCTTGAAGCTAAAAGTTGCAAGTGAAATGCCACCTCATTGATTCACTCTTGAATTTTGAACAGGCCACAAAACATTGGATGAAGCTTGGTCCTAGTTATTGTTTGCTGTCCCAATGTATAACACTGGGGCTTGAAACAGACGTAAACCCAAACCCCCACTGAGAAAGTGCGTTGAGAGTCAGATTTTTCTGTATAGAACGTCATCCTGGCCCGAGCAAACTCCAAATGTTGAGTTACCACCTGATGAATAGTGGTGAGCTCAGTGAGATGGTTTTCAACCAGCAGAACACACCCTTCACTAAAAAAGCCAAGGTGGCCACTGTTTGTCCATAGAAGATTGAGTAAGGAGCCAGTCCCATGGATGAGTGAACTGTGGTGTTGTTTGCTAGCTCCACAAATGGTAACTAGTGAAGCCTAGTTGAGAAGTCCACCATGTAGCTTTGTAAAAATGTTTCTAGAGTTTGGTTAGTGCACTCAATTTATCCATTAAATTATTGTGTATGGTTACATCAACAGGTGTGATGTATCCTAAAAAGAATTTTTGTCTAGTGAGTTTTTTAATTTCTTAAATTAGAAAGATTGGAAATCTCATGTAGATTCAATTAATTTTATTTTGTGTATGTTGTATTTCTTCTCTTTAGCAAATGTACTTTTGATTTAGGTAGATATGAGAAATCCAAGAAAGCTTGAGAATAAATCTCCATATATAAAACTCTAGCTTGTATATTTTTTTCTAAAAATTTATCCCAATGGATGATGATTCCTAAATGTATTAGGGTATGGTTTTCTTGAGTTTTTTTGTTGTAAACTAAGTTGAAGATTCTTTCTTAAATTTTGATTCTTAAATGGCTTTAGGAGTATTCTTGTATCCTATATTCAAAAATAAAAAATATCATAATTGTGATTTTTTCAATTCTCGTGTCTTTTTCTTTTAATTCTATTCCATTATTGTTTTTTGTGGTCTTATACTACTTGAGTTTTCTATTGTGAAGCTTTAATGATTTCTTGAACTTCTTTTAGGATTATCTCAATGAAGATTGCAAATTAGTTTCACAATTTAGTCACAAGAATTTTTATGATGAGTTGAGTTAAATTATTGTTGTTGTGTTAATGTCAATGAGTTAGATTTGTCTATAAACTTGAGAGTTAATATCTTCTATTCCAATCTAAGTGACTGTAATTAGAATTTTAGTGTTCCAAATCAAATCTTGATATTGAGCTCTTTGAGATATATAAGTTTGAATTCAAGGTTATTCTAATTCTTATAGATATGATGGCTGACTTAGAATTAATACTCTTATTTGCTATGGTTGAGGTTTCAAGTATGGTGGAACTCTCAAATGTAACGGATAATAAATTTAGTGTTGTTTGTTCCTTGTGAGTCTTTTAGTTTCGAGATATTTTGTTAGTGTAAGTTGATGACATAGTTGGCAATTGCTAAATAATCCTTTGATACCAAATGTAGTGCATATGGTTTTCAATTTATAAGATAACCATAGAGCAAAATCTAACTCTTAGACACATAGGACAATAAAGTGGAACTCAAAATTTCAAAATCTTGGATCACTAAACAAAAGGATAAAGTTGAACTCCTAAGCATACAAGTAAGGAGCAAACTATTAGAAGACATAGTGATATTAAAATAATCTTAAAGCATTGAATGCCAAGACAAGGATGCAAACTGTGCTAAACAAAGTTTAGTGCTATTTCAGCATACAAATGGCATAATGGAAGGATATGAATATTCCACCAACTAATATGGGATGGAAATTAGACTTTGACCTAAAAAAGATATAAAACAAGGATAAATATGCCTAATAAGAAACTATAACAATATCTCAAGTTGGTCAATCATTCTCAATTTACCCATTATCCTTATTATTCATTTGGAACCCTTCATTGCCCTCCCCCAGTTTAGGGTTTAGAAAAGCATGCTTTAGGTGTTCACCCTAGTTTGCGAGTTAGTCTTTAGGACAATCTAACTAAATATGAAATGGTATTATATTCCAAATCTAAACAACACTGTTATTTTCAAGATAATCTCTTAATTAGTAGGTCTAGACACTTTACATAAATAACTAGTGCAATTGAAATGGGACCAATAGATGAGGAATGATAATAAGAGTGCCTTAGCAAATATAATAATTTATCATTTAGTGAGTATTGAGAAACTAAGCTCAATATCAAAAGAGTTCTTAACACTAACAAATGCAAGCCAACAAATGAGTTTCTCTAATCATGTCAAATATGTTTAACTGATAGCACTTAAGAATTTCATTTTTATGCTCTTTTAGTTAAATGCATATGTGTAAACTAGTTTCTAAACTAGCTTGGGTAAGGATTGATAAAAGGAATTAACAATACCAATCTTCTACTATCATGGTAGTAAAAGAAAAATATCTAAAAAGACTTATAAACAAATAACTTCTAATACCTATAGATAAATTTATGATAGCATCTAAAATCTCAAAGCCAATACTAGTACGTAAAATAAAGTTAAACAAAGTTTAGTTTGGGTGGAGACTGATAAAGGGAATTAACAATACCAACCTTTTGTTGTCATGGTAGTAAAAGAAATATATTTAAAAGGACTTGCTAACAAATAGCTTCCAATACTCATACATAAATTTATAATAACATCCAAAATCTCAAAGCCAATACTAGTATATAAAATAAATTTAAACAAAGTTTAACACTATTTCAACATTCTGGTGGTCTAAGGATAGAGTTCCACCTCTATCTATATCTTGCTAGTGCAGGATTTAAAAATGAATTATAACTTTATTTGCTATGATAAAGGGGACAAATTTTATTCTCGAGCTTGGAAAAGTTACAATCTTTTAAGAAGAAGATACTTAGCTTCATAGATTGATCCAAGATTCTTTCCTCAACCTTCTTGCTACCTTCTTCTATTTTTTCCATACCAATTTCATTGTATATAAGAATTGTGGATTGGCACCAAATGTGAAGCCACATTTTCAAATTTAGGTAAACTTTTGTGTTTGTAGAAATGTCTTTTTTGAATGTTTCAATTCTTTGATTTTGGGGATGGAATGTGAATCTACTTTCTAATATCAAGAGCTCTTCATTTTGTTAAAGGCCTTTCTAATCACATCTTTATTAATAGCCTTATAACCAAATCCTTGAAGCAGTTGTACTCATAGATAGACACTTTAGATTACATCTTATAGGCCTCCAACATACAAAGCACTTGGTCCCTACATGATAATGATGATGGAGCAAAAGATACATATGGTGGATCTTTTTCATCCCACATGGGCTTGTCATAAAAAATAAAAAATAAAACAAAATAACCATTTTTAATTTAACTTGGAGATCATGGAGCTAATGTTATATATGTCCCCCACCTCAGCCATATCACACAATAGACAGTGATGAGGTGGTGTGGGAGCTCCAGGCTAATTCAATTGCTAGTCTCTACCTGGATATTTGTATGAAATTTTGATGATTGTGCTTGAATTTAATGCAGATGCCTATTGCATATATATTTAAGTATGATTGAAATCCTTAAAAAATGCAAAAGCTCCTATTTGATTCTTTCTTGACTTTCTAAATTCATCTTTTATCTCAAATTTAGTATGGAAGTTTTAGCACCCAATTCTGAATCACCACTTCTAATGACTCAAAATTTTATTAGTTGATACCATCCCAAAGTGGTAGGCAACTTTATTAGATCTCAACTCATTTGATTGGCTAAGGGAAAAAAATTACCTCTAGTGGAACAATCTTTATAAGACTATTTGAGCACTTACATGTGTGTTAGTTCTTCATTAGTGTAGGGCTGATCCTTGTTTCTTGTGGAATGGACAAGATTCATGAGGAATTGGAGCAGGAGCAGCAGGATGCAACAACCAAAGATGGGACTGTGGATTGGTTTGGGAAGTCTGCAGCCAAGGGCTCAACAGGTGGATGGTGCACATCACCATATATTCTGGGTATGTTGTTCCTTTTATCTTAGTTTGCATTTTCAGATTTTTCTTGAGTACTAAATGAGTATAATTCAGTGCTTACTGGGGAAAATATCGTACAAATCTCATATTTCTTACCATCTACCTTCTGGTAAGAGGTTGAGAACAGAATTTCGTTCTCTCACATGTTATCATTTAGGGAATGGTGGTACTTACACTCACCATAACTTCACTAAAACCTTCTCCTTGCAAAATGAACGTGTCAACATGCTCTGTTAGCACACTGGAACAGAAAGCGCTACTGTATCTTGGACTTTACACAGTAGCCGTGGGTTATGGAGGATATCAGCTTTGCATCTCATCGTTTGGAGGCAATCAATTTGATAAGGAGGATCCTCTTGAACAGAAGCAGGTCACCACCTTCTTCAGCTGGTATTACATGTCCATGATGGTTGGAGCAATTATTTCAGCTTATTGTCTATGTTGAAGACAGTGTGAGCTGGAGCTGTGGGTTCACTATATCTACAGCTGCTGCAGCAGCATCGATTATAATCTTCTTGATTGGCACTCGGCTACATCGGCATAAAAAAACTGGTGGTAATCCTTTAACCAGAGTAGTCAAGGTCTTCATTGCAGCCGCTTTGAAACTGTATGTAGAAGTTCCCTCAGACAGCTCTCAGCTTTACGAGGTTGACTCTGCTGTTTCTGCTATACAAGGAAGTCGTAAGATCTAGCATACTCCCAATTTCAGGTAAACACTTAAAACTTTCAGACCTGTAGCCGACTATAACTCGGACATTTTTCCTTCCTAGATTTCTTGACAAGGCAGCAGTGAAACTCAATACCCACGATGATATTAACATTTCATGACGGCTTTGCACAGTCACGCAAGTTGAAGAGGTGAAATGTAGGTCAACAACGATTATATTCTCAACATTGTACACACAAGTGAGCACTCTGTTTGTCGAGCAAGGCGCTGGTATGAACACGCTGGTAGGCAACTTCAAAATACCACCAGGATCTCTGTCAACATTTTGCACGCTAAGTGTCATCATATGCAGTCCTGCATATGAGTGGCTTCTAGTTCCAGCAGCCCGTACGTTAACAGGCAAAGAGCGCGGAATACCAACCTGCAACGAATGGGAATCGGCAAGGTAGTTGTAACAACTGCAATGGTCTGTGCCGCTGTTGTGAAAATCTTCAGGTTGAAGTCTGTTGCAAGAACACTCTTCCAAGCGTCTTCTGGCAGCTACTGATTGCTATTGGGCAACTTCTTGGAGAACGACGATATAATCAACACAACAGTCCGGACAATGCGCACCATTGTCATTGGACAGTGCCATTTCCCAGTGCCATGGTTATAAGGACTTTACAAAAGAAGAGATTTAGGGTAGTAAGATAGTACGTTTGGGTAGGTGCGACTCCACAATTTCGTGTCCCATGAAATTGGCATGGAAGAAGAAAAGAAGAAGCTTGGAAGAAAATTTGAATGGTTTCTCCGGAAAGAGTCTTGGATCAATCAATGGAGCTACACTTCAAAGACGGCGCCTTCTCCAAGCTCAAGAACAAGAAGAGATTTGTGTCCATCGCCATTATAGCCGCCACAGCCGCGATTCTTTGCGCGATCCTGCCTGGGCCGCTGGGCGGCCTCAAATACTACCCCGTGAAGCACCAGATCGCTCCTCTTAAGAGCGTCCTGCCCAAGTGGCCATCGCGCAACGATAGCTTGCTCCAATTCGCAAGCATCGAGTTCCAGGATCGCCTCTTCGGCCCCGAGAGCATCGAGTTCGATCCACAGGGGAATGGGCCTTACACTGGGCTGGGCGATGGCCGGATCGTTCGCTGGATGCCGGATCGCGGATGGGAAACGTTTGCCCTCTCATCGATCAACTGGTAAGCAAAATATTTTCTAGGGTGGGGTTCTTCATCTTCTTTCTTTGCAGGAACAGGGAAGAATGCGACAATGGAGACGATCCGCGACGGCGGGTGAGGAACGAGCACGTCTGTGGCAGGCCGCTGGGATTGCGCTTCGATCCTCGCTCGGGCGATCTCTACATTGCCGATTCTTACTATGGTTTGCTCGTTGTTGGCCCCAAGGGTGGGATTGCGAGACCTCTGGTGAGCGAGGTGGAAGGGATTCCTATCAAGTTTGCCAACGATCTCGATGTTCATCCCAATGGATCCGTCTACTTTACCGACACAAGCACGCGCTGGAATCGCAGGTTCTTTTCATTTTCCACTTCGGGTCTTTGTTCTTGGAGAGTTTCTTTCTTCAACTTCCATGACACTTTGCTCTTTTTCTTGTTCTTTGTATAGCTGGTCTTCCATGCTCTTTGAGTCGCAGTTTTTTGCCAGAAATGTTTTTTTAACACTCTTTTTACTATGGCTTCTTTTTCTTGCTCTTTTTTCTTTCCATTTCAATACAGGTTACATCACATGGTGATCGTTGAAGGAGAGAATACAGGCCGTCTACTTCGGTATGATCCAAACACAGGCAACGCCGTGGTGGTTCTTCGCGGCCTAGCATTTGCTAACGGAGTCCAGCTCGCAAGCGATCAATCTTTCCTCCTGGTAGTCGAGACAACCAATTGCAGGTTATACATATTGATCTTGTTGTATTTTGATATGGCATCAGTAGCTTCTCTTAAAAAACTTTGCTCGTGTTCTTGACAGGGTTCTCAAGTTATGGCTCAAAGGTAACTTAACTGGAACTCTCGAAGTTTTCGCTGATCTTCCCGGCTATCCTGACAACGTTCGTATCAACGACAAGGGCCAGTTCTGGGTGGCCATCGACTGCTGCCGAAACAGGATCCAGGAGATCATGAGCTCCACTCCGTGGCTAAAGTCGCTCGTGTTCCGGGTGCCGGTTCCCTTGAGCTGGATCATGTACGTAGTCGGGGAGAAGATGTACTCAGTTGCGGCGCTGTTTGACAAGCGGGGGCGGTTGCTCCGGCGGCTGGAAGACCGCGAGGCCCGGATCGTGAAACTTATAAGCGAAGTGTATGAAAAAGATGGGAAGATCTGGTTTGGAACTGTCGTGCACGATCAGATTACCAGCTTCATACTCCCATGATCACATAAACTTATTTAGAAGTTAAGTTCAAACACGGGTTGCAAAATTTCCACCAGCAGAAAAACAGGCCAGTGAGTCAGTATTGTAGACCTTCTGGGGGACAGGTTCAGCAAAGGTTGGAGCTTCTCCATGACCTATTCTGGACGACGGTATTTGTTTCGAGACGTGTTCTGATGTCTGGATAACAAAATAAAAGATCCATGAAACACAAGCTCTAAAGTTTAAACATTCTCCCGCCTTCAGCTAGGGTTCTTATGTGGCGTTTTGTGGAGCGCGATCAGGCTTCTGGAAAGTGAATTGAAAACTGGAGTCTGGCAAGGTCTTTCTAGAATGTTGTAGAGGCTAGATGCACAATCGGGGACTTTTTTATCTGTCACGATTCCTGATGCAGACAAGGGCCTGCTAATAATGCGGCTGAGGAATTATAACAGAGCAGTTGCAATCCTTTATTTCTTTATTAGTGCTGGGCTGATCCTTGTTTCTTGTGGAATGGAAGGATGCAACAACCAATTGGCCTGCCACATCTCGATATATTTGGGGTTATGTTGGAACTGTTCTTAGTTTAACTTTGAGGAACTCAAACATTTGCTTCTGTTTGGACTAACTTAATTCTCTATCTCAGTAGTGTACTACATAAGCATATTTCAGAAGCAGCTAATGCCGTTCTTAATTCCATGGAAACCTCAGTTCCTTGCTGGGTGGATTCCGTACAAATTTACAAATTTCATATTTACCTTCTGGGAAGAGGTTGAGAATAAAATCTCATTCCCTAACCTGTTATCATTCAAGGAATGGTGGTACTTACAGTCACATAACTCTGCCCTTGCTAAAACCTTCTCCTTGTGAAACGAATGTGTCAAAATGCTCTGTTAGCACATTGGAACAAGAAGCGCTTCTAGATCTTGGACTTTACACAGTAGCCGTGGGTTATGGAGGATATCAGCCTTGCATCTCATCGTTCAGAGGCAATCAGTTTGATAAGGAGGATCCTCTTGAACAGAAGCAGGCCAGCACCTTCTTCAGCTGCTATTACATGTCCATGATGGTTGGGGCGATTATTTCAGCTATGCTTATTGTCTATGTTGAAGACAGTGTGAGCTGGAGCTATGGGTGCTCCATGGAAAACCGTGATGCTGGACTACCTCAGACCAAAAGGATTCAGCTTTCTGATGTGCTGAGCTTGTTGAAGATGTAGGGAGAAAAACTGTCCACCACTACAAAAATAGCATCATGGCTATGCACTGAAGGGATGCCCACAATAAAGTCCATTGAAATACTATTTGGATGAAGAGGCAGCTGGTAATGGAACCAAAAGACCTTTCTATGTTTGATAGGTAGAACAGATATGTGTCCAGTTGCAAACCTTTCAAATATGTAAAACCATTATTTGATTGCAGTTGTTGTTCTCCAAACATCAGGGTGCCAGAATGCTTGCATGACACTCCTGAAAGATCTCCTTGCTTAAATCACGACTTGAACTGAGAACTATAAGACCGCCATAATAAGTTCTTATGAAATGTCAGCTTGTCATCTGTATAATCGGGATTGTCACAGAACTGTTGCCAAATACCCAATAGTGTCAAATCTAGTGAGTAGAATCTTATTCACATACGTTGCTTCCCATCTGGAAATACTAGAGAACGTTAACACTTTGAGACATTCAAATTGTTGTGATAATGCCTATGGAAGAATGCTTTTCCCTAGCCAGAACTTCATAGTGAAATCCAAGGCTTGAAGTTGTTCCACCTAGTGTTATTACTTTTTGGATAACTGTTGTTACTCCAAAATGAATTTCAAGCTATAATGGTCTGTCCTGAGTGTAAACCATTGAGGCAATAAGTAGTGGCACTAGTGACCAATGGCATGGATAATGGCCACCTTTCTTGTTCATACACTGGTATTTTAGACTCATAAATAGAGAAACTATGACTATCAAAGGCCACTATTTCCTCTCCTTGGCGAAGAACCACTCATATCTGAAGTATCAATCTTAACAATAAATGGTTCCAAGGAATCTGAAAGTGAAAGTAATGGTGCAGTTAGAAGTCGTTACTTCAACAACTCAAACGATTGTGCTGCATCTGACCATAGAAGAGCAGGAAATATTGCCAAATGGGGTCACAATATAAAGCAACATAGATAGTTGGCAAAACCATAAAATACTTGTAAATGCTTTAAAGACTTGGGAAGTGGCCAATTTGCAACAACTTGTAATTTTGATTGATCAGCCCATACCTTACCAAAATCTGAGGTATTGAATGGTCTCCATTCCCAAAGAACACATGAATAACTTTGTAAATATTGCTCTCCAAAATTGATAACACCATTTTCCAATCCAGTCCTGACTATAGATTAGTATGTCATGAACAAAACGATAATGAACTGGAAAAGATACTTAGCCAAAAGCTTGTTCATGAACATGGCAGGCACATTAGTAAGGCCAGAGGGCATTACTTTGAAATGAAACAAACCTCAACAGTGAGTCCTGAACATTGTCTTGGCCTTATGGCAATCTCATATTAACCAAAACAAAGGTCAATCTTGGTACTGCCTCATCCAAAAGCTCATTTACCCTGGGAACAGGAAGCTTGTTCTTGACAGCTCTCCTGTTAAGAGCCCTGTAATCCTCCACAAACAGTCCTTAAGAACAAGAAGCACATGTGATGCAAATGGGCTAAGATGAATTATTGAAGAGTTAACTGCAATAGAGAGTGATTCTAACTTGATTCAATGTGTGATCCCCAATGAGAGCTGGCTTGGTTATCAACCAAAGCTATGAGCAGTCACAAAGGAATGTGAAGCTCCTAAGTTTACCAATGTGCTTTACAACCTAAGACTGCCCCTTTTACCCAAATGCACTTGAGTCCTGTTTTCCTAGGCAATGAAATGGTGGCTCCCAATGTGGCTTCTTCCCCAGGAGCTTGAGACAGAAATTTTCCCTCCTAAACGAAAATCTCTTACTCCAAATCCAAATCCTCAAAAGCAACTGGAATGAGATTTCCCTCACCATTTTGTTGAAATGCTCGTCAACCTGCTCATGCTTGCTCCTTATTGCTGACCTATATAAGACTTACAAACCTATCTATGTCCCTTTGCTCTACAATCAAAACACTTGTCCAACTTCATATTGTCTATTAGTTTTAGCCACTCTTGGGGAGGAAGTGAAGTTGATGGAATTGACACTTGTTTCCCTATGGTAGATGGCAATTTCTTGAGGACTTGCTGAATATGAAGTCTCCTGTCACATGCCGAGGTTGTAAACGAGGCCAATCAGAGCATTCTTTGCTCATCAACTCCCACTCCTTGTATTTGAGGTCTGCATTCAAAGCCAATTGTATGACTTGTTAAATGGAAGGAGACATTTGAGCTATGTTAACTCCCCTCTAATGTGGGTAACACAGCTGAACCAAGGCTAATTCAGGAATACCATAAACGCCAAATTTTGCTTGTAACCTCTTGGTGTAAAGTTTGCATTTGTGGAGGTATTGTAGATCACAAAGTTTGTTGAAGGGAAGATCCTGGAGGTTCCAAAAAGTATGTTTGCAATTTCCAAGTTTCTCTTGTACCTCTAAAGGTTTACAAGTGATAACAATGAACTTCAAAAGGTAGCCTACCTAAGCCTCTTTCTCTTTATTGTTTATAACATGGAGATTTCCCACTTTATGCCAGAAATTGTATAGTAGCCTGATGTAATTATATATTGAAAAAGTAAGTAGAAAACATGTGTTTAAAACTTTTTTTATTTATAAAAGGTGAGAATTTGTTTGAATTAACATGCATTATGTTTATCCACTATTGCATACAAACAAGCTAGTGATGATCTTGTTTTCTAAAAAACAAAATGATGTAAAAACCATTAATGATTTTCCAGGGGTACCCTAGAAAACTATTTGGCTGGCCATATGGCTTTCACACAAGACCAAGCATACATAGACAGCAGCACCATCATGTGCAATTGCCTAATCTGCCAAAGCCACTCTTTTAAGAGGTGGATGTGGTGGAATTGAAGAAGTGTGGTAGTCTTAGTTATAATAGGTGCCCTAGAAAACCATTTACCCTAAAATAGGAAATATGTATTAGATATTAAAATAAAGTGTATTAGACATTTTTTAACATAAAATTATGAATGCTCAGGATTTGGGAATAGGTACCTTAATTTGGGTTTAACCCCTTGCTTATATATGAGAATGGATGAACTAGATTTAGTTCTAAATGGACGATCCATATGTTATAGTACTATTAATTAATCTATTACTTACATAATGTAATACATGTATTACATGTATTAGCCAACTACAGAATCCTGATGAACCAATTACAACTTTGTATGTAGCAATAAAATGGTCATCTAAGCTCTTATAACCCAAGGATGTTTAACCTTAAGTATCTCAAGACCTTTAACCAATTGAAAATGAAAATGCACTTTAGTTCTATAGATTATTTTTTGAGTTGTTCTCTTTGATTACTTATAATTCATCATATTTCTTTGCAAGTTTATGCCTGTGTGAATGAAAGTTCAAAGTTGCAACTCTCTTGACATTCTACTCCTCGAGTCAAGCCCAACTAGAGTAAATTGAACCACTATATATCAATATCAATATATGGTATAATTCTATTAGCTAACCAACACAATCAAACATGAGACCCTTATGATTCCCTTAATTAACCAACAAAGTCAAACTTAAAACCCCTTTAATACAAAATGTAAACTTCTGAATTTAGATTTCCTAAGAAGTCATCCAACCTAATACTACTCAAACCTAAAGATCTCAAATATACTAATACTCTTAACTAATTCGAAAAGGAGATGCATTTCTGTTCATAGATTTATTTTCTTTATATTTGAACTTTATAGAATGTATCTTGAGTCATTTTCTTTGGTTAAGTATAGTCTAAACCAACCTCAAATCAAACTGAAAAAAGGGACTTCAAAAGCCACTACAATCTATAAAACATCATTGTAACAAAAAATACATTTGATTTACCATAGGATAACACAAAATGGAACCTAAACCCTTCATGTGCCACGTGTCTATAGGATAGTGGTGTGGAACCCAAGGTTCAGGGCCTTGGGCCACTGAACAAAGGAATGGTGCCAAACCCCCAAGCTTAGAGCCAAGGAGTGATGAAACTAGACCACGAAGCAACTCCCAAGCATACAGCCCAAGGAGTAAAGGGACAGGAGTCCTGAGTGACTTGGAACAGTCCTAGAGCAACCAATATCCCAATGCCAAGACCAACATGCAAAACGGAGCCAAACAGAGTTTTGCGCTTTTTCGGCATACTAGTGGCTTAACGCAAGGATATGGGTACTCCATTAGCTAATATGGTGTAGAGCTTGGGCTTAGACCCAAGCTAGATGTAGAACAAAGATAAGCACGCAATCAGGAGCTAGACTATGCCTCGAGTTGGTTAGCCATGCCCGACCTACCCACTATCCCTACTATACATTTGGAACCCCCCACAGCCACCCCTCCTTGAAAAACACACACTTTAGGCTTCCTAACACTAGCAAGTGTAAGTCAACGGATGAGTTTCTCTAACCAGGTCAAGTATGTTTGACTAATAGCACTTAGGAATTCCATCTTTATACTCATTTGGTCAAGTGCACACATGAAGACCAATTTCTCAACTAACTTAGGCGGAGACTAATAATAGGTCTCAACAATACCGACCTTCTGCCATCGTGGCAATAAGGAAAGAGTGTCCGTAAGAATTGGCCGACAGGTAACTTTTGATACTTGAAGTTATATTTGCGACAGCAAGATCCTTAACTTTATGCACATGCTTAACATCTAAATTAGTATGAGGACAAAAAACACTCAACTCAACACTACATTGAGAATGAGAATCATAAAGTCCCAAAATGATTA
>NW_003314394.1:8910-11100 GCF_000143415.4 Selaginella moellendorffii | reverse complement strand
TGAGAAGGTGGCTTAGACTGAGAAAGACCGAGAAATAAAAAAAAGTTGTAACAAATAGAAGTAAAAGGAAATGATCAAATGATAAATTGAAGGATTAATACCTACCTTATGAAATTTTTAATTTGTCTTTAAAGCTATCTTTATAATAATTAAGCTCCTCATCACAATTTAAACTCTATTCAAACTCGTAAACATTATCTTCCTATAAACTCGATCCTTAAACATTCTTCAAGGATTGAATTGCATTATTCACAACTCTTTAATCAATATCATGAACACGCTCCACATTAACAGGAGATGGCAAAACACTAAGAACAAGAAAAGCTATGTAATTATATCTCACAAAATTTGGAGATGGCAATATATCAAAGATGAATGCAACACCAATATAATCACACCCTATAGCACCAAAGACTTGATTCAATGGAGTAATAGCCTTAAGTGATATATTCCTTGATCAATGATAGTATGGCATGATAGAAGAAGGGAATGTAATAAAGATTAAAAAAAAGAGTAAATTTAAACATAGCAATAGGTAAAATTTTAGATCTTACAAAAAGCTAATACAAATCTAAATCTAAAAGAAAAAGAAAAGAATAAAAATAAAAGCATAATCCTAAACACTATAGTAAAAATTTTGCCCTTCAGCGATAAATTGCAATGCCCCTTACTTCCACCAACGTAAGTGTTTAGGATATGAGAATTAAATATCTTAATTGGGGTGTAAACCCCTTCTTATATACAAGAATGGATGGATTAAATAGTCTATATGCTATAATCCTATAATTAGTATATTACCTGGATAAGTTTTATATATATATATATATATATATATATATATATATATATATATATATATATATATATATATATATATATATATATATAGACACACACACACACATACATATTTACAAACCTCACAAAATTAAATTTAATAGATATTCTTGGAATTTATGATGATATGGTAGTTAGATTGCCAAACTACCAGGCAATTTCTATACTAAAGTGGCATACACTCTTATAATATTATCTAAGGTACAAAAGATCAAATCTATTGGATGAATGGCTGACCAAGTCAGTTATCATTCACTCATTTACTCCTTCACCACTAATTTACGTAGCTACCAAAATCCCTTCTCATGGATAAAACTAACACAAAGCTCACACTAGGTATAAAGTAGTAGACCAAACTTGTATTGTGCTTATAACAAGCCAAAACCGAAGTGAGAGCAGGCTGTTAGAATTGTGTAAGAAACACATAAGGGCTTGCAAATTCACTCTTGGACATTCCAGAAGGAGTATCACTTCTTGCACAAGAGACACCCTTGATTTTTGGCTAAACAAGATATGACAATAAGTCTTCCATTGCTACCTCAACATATGAATTGTTCTTGATTTTTTTTATTTGTGCAAGTTTTGAATAAATGTCCTGTTGGATCTTTGCTAACTCCATTAGACACTCACCACAAGACTCAGTACAACTTGACCCCAAGCCTCACCTAAGACTATAGATGCTGTGGATCTTCTATATACTGCTATCTTTGGTTACAGTCTAAAACTGTCATGAAATATTGCTTTGAATATTTCTGTATTACACTAAATATAACTTAGAAAATTTATATTAAAATCCTAAATTTGATTTATTTTAATAATGCGCATTTAAATAAACTATTAATTGAATAAAGTGATAGAAATAAAATTTTATCATAAACATATCTTATCAAATACTTGGGTGTCCTTATGATTAAGTCATTGATCTTATCATGAATCTTATCAAATTCTTGGGTGTCCTTAGGATTAGAAGTAAAAGTCATTGATCTTATCATGAATCTTATCAAATACTTGCGTGTCCTAATAGAAAACATTCAATCAACTAATGGGGTAGGGTTAGTAGTAAAAGTCATTGATCTTATCACATATCATATCAAATACTTGCGTGCTCTAATAGAACACATTTGAATCAACTATTAAAGAACTGCCTAGAAAACCTGACATTGCAATACATCTTTTCAATCACAATGGATAGAGTAATTATTGCACTTATGTTTCTTAACCTTTTGTACTTTGGTGTAATTTATAGTGCTGATTGTTATGGAGGTTCCATGCCAGCAGGGCTTACAGTGTCTAATTACCAACAAGCTGCCAATACTTTTTGTGGTGCTGATATAGCCAACAATGGGAAAACAT
>NW_003314394.1:0-8425 GCF_000143415.4 Selaginella moellendorffii | reverse complement strand
CTGGTCTTGAACGAAGCTCTTTCTTGGCATCTTCACTCACGTCATTTTCGGCAGCTCCATTTGGTTTGTCAAGCTTAGTTTGAGATGAATCACGGGGGTAAACTCTCAAGCGAGACTTCGTCCTTGGTATCCTGCTGCGGTTCCAGCTCAGATTCACAGGGAAAGCTCCAATGACAGCTTCAATCCCTCCTGTAGCAAGAAGATCGACCATCTGAGAGAAAGCATGATCGTCCAGAGCAACTAGCATGTCCAAGTCGTCTTCTCCAAGGTTGATATGGCTCCCACCGTTGGCGATGCCATCAAGCACGCCTTTGTCGTCTGCCAAGCCTCTCTTTTTCTTGTATAAAGTATCACGGACACTCTTCTGCCGCTGCTTGTGCACGAAGCTTTTGCTTGTTGGGGAACATGAGCCGCATGGACTCGAGGAACGATGCTTCTGCCGGATGGCCGCCTTGGACGAGATCTTTGGATCATACAGAAGAGCTTTTTTCGATTTCGGAGCTCTCGAACATGTGTAACGAAGTGAGAATCGCATAGCACCTACAATGAGGTACAAGATCAAACGAGAGAGCCCCCAAGATCAAAATCAAGAAAAAAAGCCGGAAGAAAGAAATAAAACAAAATCGGTTCTTACTTTGCCTCACTGCTTGAGATAGACTCAAGCGGAACAAGGTTCATCCTCGCTCAATCGGCTCCTTAACATCGCGGAGATTGTCAGCCACGGATTGATCCCACTAGCTAGCCGATCATGTCGCAGGATGCTACATAGAGCTCCAGAGCTGGAATGAGGGTCAGCAAAGCAGAGATTTCACTGATGTGAGCAGCTCCAGGGCAACTTGGCAGGACGCTCTTAAGAGGTTATACTTTGGTGGAAGTGGAATAATATTTTTTCTATAATCTGATGATGAGAGTTTGGATCGTGGTGAGCTGGGTCTCTTTTGAGCAAGATCAGCAAGTCGCCTTCTGCACTCTAATCTCTAGTTTGCAAGGTGTTTTGCAGTACTAGTGGCCGGAGTCACAAGGAGAGATATAACTTTGCCAAGCCAGGGGAACTAATCTCACAGCAAGACAAAAGCTTGGCAACATGGAAGACGTCCTCTGCTTGACCCTAATTGCATAACAAACATCACGACCAGGTGATGAGGAATCAGTGGCAGGAGAGTTGTCTACTCCACTAATGAATGTCTAGATGCCTTTTCTATGCAAGCCCAATTGACTAAAAAAAAAGTTGGAATGTCTTTAGATTTGCCATAAGTCTCATGCTGTGATGGTTCAAGTTATATCTTTTGTTTCTGACATTCAAAAAACTTGATTATATCTGCATTGTATTGATAAAAATAGAGATCAGATATTTGTGATGATGATTTTGAGAGTGAATAGAGTGATATTTTGTAAATGTAAGTGGATGGAAATAAAATTGGAGGATGTGTTGTTAAAAGTGATAAAGACAAGAACTTGGAAATAAAGGGGAAATAGCCAAGAAATAAATGAGCTCCTAGAAAAGAGGAGTTAAGGGCATCCAAGGCTGGAATCCAAGCTTGAGATTGTGTTTGCAAGAGAAAATTACCTAGAAGAACATGAAAAGCAACTGAAAACAAAGAAGAAAAGAAAGGAGCACTAGTGAAGAAGGTGGTGAGTTGAGTTTTTCTTGAGTGTTGTTGTGAAGAAGCTCGCCTCTAAAGGGCAAAAGGAATCCTAGAGAAAGCTTTGGATTCCATGGACAATCAAGTTAAAGTCAAGCAAGATGGTCTAAAGCTTGTGATGTCAAGAGAATCTGAAGTTGCAAAAGACATTGGTATGAGAACTTAGAGCATAATGTTGGGTTGTGCTGATTGTTCCTAAATGGGGAATGTTGATGTTGCTAAAGAGGAGAAAGTCATCTGAAGTGCTTGTAGAAGTCTGATGGGCAAATTACAAACTCTTGAATTTGAACTTCTTGGGCTTAACTCTAAATATCTTAAGATTGGAAAATGGATGAGCTCTTTTAAGGGATAGGCTATTTCTCTTTATATTTGAACTTTTATGAATTATATCTTGAGTTGTTTTCTTTAGTTGTTTATGTACTTGAGAAAGCTACTATGAAATTGTATATAATTTATAGCTATAGTTATGCTGGATCTCTGTGATATGTAGGGTGTTTGGGAAGGCTCCATGCTTGAGGACACCATGTAGAGAATCAGAGCTGAAACATGAAGAAACCCAAAGGCATGTGATTGTGTGATGCCATATTGAAGTATTGGAGTGGTGACTCTAGGATGATATAAAGCTATTGCCAACTAAAGAAGACTCATTTCAGTGGCAAGGAAGTTATGCAAAAGCTTTTAAGTGTGGCCAAAGTTAAGAAAAGAGGTTGGAGCACTCACTATTGCTCCATAGCTAGCATATGCCATATCCAAATGGGTGATGTGAGTGTCATAGATCCTTGAGTGAGGCTCCTTGCTAGTGAGGAAAACAAATTGGAGTTGTGATAGTGAATTGAGTAAGAGTGTTGTCTATTGATCTTGTAGGGATCCATGATAAAGTACATAAATCTATGAGTGTGTCCTGGAAAGGCAAAGTTAGTAGATAAGAACATACAACATGGTGGATATGAGGTTCAAATAAAGGGCTCTAGAAATTCAAGATCTTCTCAATAGGGGTAAACACCATTAGTTGGGAATTATGTGATCCAAGTTATTTGAGTTGTGTGGTTGAAAGAGATTGTTCATGAGTGTGGAGGCTGATGTCTCTTGATCATTGAAAGTCATGACTGGAACACCAACAATGTTGTCACTTGCATTTGGCAAATCACCACTTGTTGTTTTCACATTATCCCTAGCTCCAAGCTTGGCTAAAATCTTATTGGCTACTGTAGAGAGGGCTGTGAACTCCCAAGAAGCCTAGTCCTTAAATAAAGATGCCAAGGAGTTGGTTGCTACTAGTAGTACCCAAGGAAGATTGCCACCTTTTGTGAGTGTGCTGCAGAATAAAGCAAGGAGAAGATCCACATATATTTGGCATGTGGCTGGATAAGAGCTTTCTAATGCCTCTTGAACCATGGTGTTCGTCCTATGTCCAAATTGAAAGGACATTTTATATTTAGTAAGTTTCTGTAAGTAACCAAAGAGAACGACTTGAGAGATGATCTGTGGGGTTCAAAGATAGACGGAAAGGGCTCATGAATAAAAGTGCACCTTCTTTTTTAATCGATTAAAGATCTTGGGATATTTGGGGCTAAGTATCCTTGGGTTTGAATAGTACTAAGCTGGTTGGTAGAGTACCCATATCCTTGCGTTAGGCCACTAGTATGTTGAAATAGCACAAGACTTTGTTTGTCTCTGTTTTGTGTACTGGTTTTGACATTAAAATGCTGGATACTCTAGGATTGTTCCAAGTCACTCCATGCTCCTATCCCTTCGCTCCTTGGGCTGTATGCTCGGGAGTTACTCCGTAGTCCAGTTCCTTCACTCTTTGGCTTCTAGTTTAGGAGTTTGGCACTGTTCTTTCGTTTAGTGGCCCAAGGCTCTAAAACTCAGGTTTTGCACCATTGTACTTTGGACACGTGGCATATGGCATATAGCATGTGACATGTGGCATATGGAGGGTTTAGGTTCCAATTCTGTGGTTATCCTATAATAAATCATCATAGGATAAAGGGTAAAAACCATGTGCGCTACAACCCCTTTGTAAGCAACCAAAGAGAACGACTCGAAAAACAATCTATAAAAGTTTAAATATAGAGGGAAAAGACATATGAATAAAGAGTGCACCCTCTTTTTCCAATCAGTTAAGGGTCTTGGGATATTCGGGGTTAAGTGTCCTTGGATTTGAATAGTACTAGGTTGGGTGACATTTCATGAAGTTTAAATTCAAAAGCTTATATTTGGTATCAAAGTAATATGGGGTCCGACTCTGTTGGTTGGATAAGGAAATCACACCATATGTTAAAATTGATATTTGATAGGCCCAATTTGCTTTAGTTGGGCTCGACTTGAGGGGTAAGGTGTCAAAAGAGTGAAGCTCTTGAGAGAGCTATAACTCTCAACTTCTATTCACGAGGGTGTGAACTTGTAAGAAAGTGTAGTGGATTGTAAGCAACCAAAGGGAACAACTTGAAAGACAATTCATAGGGGTTTAAATATAGAGGAAAAAGGTTAGGTTCAATTTACTCTAGTTAGGCTCGACCCAAGGGTAGGGTGTTAAGAGAGCAGGGCTCAAGAGAGAGCTATTGTATATATGTGGTAGTGGCTAAAGTGGAAGCCAAATGAGAGTAACACATTTGGACTAAAAGCTTCGACTTGGAAAGTCGAGTCAGGAATGAGCACGAAGCAAGCAGTAAGTGAGTCTCTAGAAAAGGGACATAAGAGGACCAACATATGACACATGGAGGACCCGAGATGGAGTCTGAGATGGACCAAAGATAGAGTCCGAGATGGACCCGAGATGGAATCTGAGATGGACCCGAGATGGAATCTGAGATGGACCCGAGATGGAGTTCGAGATGGAGTTTGAGATAGACCTGAGATGGAGTTCAAGATAAAGTCTGAGATGAACCCGAGATGGAGTCCGAGATGGAATCAAGATGGAGTCCGAGATGGAGACCAAGACTGAGTCCGAGTCCGAGTCTAAGTCCGAGACTGAGACCAAGTCTGAGTTCGAGTCCGAGTTCGAGTCCAAATACTAATACAGGCTTTCACTCGTGGAGGATCTGAGATGGAGTCTGAGATGGACCCAAGATAGAGTCCGAGATGGATTCTAAGATAGATCCGAGATGAAGTCTGAGATGGATCCGAGATGAAGTCCGAGATGTAGACCAAGACTGAGACTGAGTTCGAGATGGACCCAAGATGGAGTTCGAAATGGATTTGAGATGGAGTTCGAGATGGAGTCTAAGATGGACCTGAGATGGAGTTTGAGATGGAGACCAAGATCGAGTCCAAGTCCGAGTCCGAGTCCAAGACCGAGACCGAGTCTTAGTCTAAGTTCGAGTCCGAATCCGAGTCCGAATCCGAGTCTGAGTCCGAGTCCAAATACTAATACAGGCTGTTGAGTGAAAGCCCAAAGCAATTGTCCCTCAGAGGGGGCCTGCAGGGGGTTCCAAAAGTATAGTAGGGAGAGTGTGGGGGTTGGACTTAGTGGAGCCAATTTAGTCAGGAAAGGCTAGTGTGACCCAGGAAGGCTATACCTAGGTGTTAGGTGATATTATATCCACTGAGGAGTCCAAAGCTAGAGTGAATATGGACAAACAAGCGGGGTAGCGTGATGAAGTGTTCAAGAGCCAGCTTTAGTTCCCTGGGAGATCGAATGGCTAATACTCCCAGTCCAAGCATGGGTGGCACTACCTACTTGGATACCTGGTGTGGCTCAATAGAACCTTATTCTAGCCCCATGGCTAAAGCACCTAAAGGTAGAAGGTGGGGAGAGTACCCATGAGGCTCGTGTAGGGTTATGGTGTTTCGAAATGTTGTCCCAAAGTCCCAAACTATGAAAAGGAAAAGGGGCAGTCCTCTGGTGTAGTGACCAAAGATATGGTTACGTAGTGAGGAAGTCCCAAAGGACAATGGAACTTAGTGGTCGGACCGGTGGGCCTTGACCTAGTGGCAATGTTGGCAAACACGACCATGGATAGATAGGGACTTGGTAGGGATTGAAAAAGGGATATTGGAGAAGTGTTATTTTTTATGTCTACAGGTGTTCTAAGGATGCTAAGGAGTGGATCTTGGATGATTACTCATAGATGGATGGCCCAGTCTTTGAAAGACAGGACTGTGATGTCGGTGGTGTTGAATCACCGGTGTGACAAAGGTGAATAGGCATAGCCTTAGCGTAACGGGCTAATATGTTAGTGGTACCTTTGAGTGGCGGTTATGGGATGGGACATGTGGAGCACTTGGACCAAGTGCAAAGGTTGAGTGGCATGGATGCCAAGCCCCAAGTTTGGAATATGACTTATGGAGGTTGTAAGTGAGACTCCTCCAAATGGTTGGGGGTGTGGTTAAGTGACTAAAGTAGAATGAAAAATTTAGTCGCTTACAATTTAGTATCGAAGCTATTCCTTAGTCCAACTTTTATTGATACTTAAGTATATCATCACTTGTGTTGGCATTAGAAGGTTCTATGAGTGGGCCTATCCTTGAGGAGTAGTAAGTTAGGAGAGCATAACTTTCCACTATAGTTCATGTGTGAACTTGTAGGCAAAGTGGTGGATAGAAAAGGGCCAATAAAGGAATAACTTTGGGATCTTGGGAATAGTATAAAGTTTTCTTTAGAGAGTTGAGGATGTGATCTAGATGAGCATTTGACTTAGCAAACTAGCTAATGTAGTTGTGGTAAATAACTATAGTTGGGATCACAAGAAAGATAAAGATTTTAAAACAATAAAGGAGTCATAAGATTATCCTTATATAGTTGAGGTTGGTACTCATGAATTTAAGACTAGAATTAATGACTGTGGAAGGTCAAATACGGATAAGGACACAAGTCCTTGAAATGGTAGCTAGGGCTACATTTTATAAATGTTGGAACAAACCCAAGGAATTTAGGGTGTATTGAAATGATGAATAAGTATTCTCATCATATGGATAGATAGTCCTAAGGGGCAAAAGTAACCCATAAGGAACGAAAAATAATCAAGTATTAGGCTAGGACCTTATGGGTCATCAAATTAGCAAAGTCTAAAAAGTTGGATAACTCAAGTGGAGTCAAAGAATGGTCCCAAGGGACTAGTGGAAGCATTTGGACTGAGGTGTCTTGTACCTTATGAAGGATGGGGAAGATCATAAGATTCAAATATGAGAACAGTGGGTATCTTATTGATGGCAGAATGTGCCATATTAAAGTCATGGGAACGGTTTAGAATATGAGACACTCATTTTTTGGTGGTCATGGACTCTTAGTACAAAGGTTGGCTTGGGCACACCGCCAAGGAGGGGATGCCCCAAAGTCGTGATGCACAATTAGATTACTTAGTGTGAAAATATAACATATCTAACTTGAACACTTTGGTGCAAGTGGCACCAAGGACATAGTGAATGAGATGGATCTCAATTGCTATAGACCCTTGGCTAGGAGGGCCAGCTTGGGTGCATTGCTAAGTGTGGGGGATGCCCCCCGGGGTCATGGTCAATAACTCAAAAGTCTGGAAGACCTAGTACTTATTGGCAAACCTGTTAAGGTGTCAAAGATAGATCGCTAAGTGATCTTACAGTTAAGCAAAGATAAAGTTTTTGTGAGATTAAGGAATAAAGTTTCTAATTCAAAGTGTTGATTTGAATTATTGATAATGGTGTGGCTTGGTTAAGGTGATCAAGTGGGAAGAACACCTAAGGGAAATGAGCTATATCAATGCAATAGCATAGTAAGTTCGAAGAGAGTAGTCTCTAAGAAAGACCATAGGAGGGTCACAAAGTTGAGCCATGGATAGAGCTTATAGTTGAAAATGCTAAAGAGATTTATTAGGGGTAAACACCCTTTAGACTTGGCAAAGCAAAGTTTTTGTTATAGAACCGAAAGAATACCTTGAGAATGAAAGTAATGATCCTATGTTGTTAAGTGCAATAGTCAAAAGATAAGAGTAAAAGACTAATGGCTAAGAAAAGAGCCATGGGAATCATAGGAAGAAATCCAAAGAGCAAAGTTAGGCCAGGAACACTAAAGTATTGGATGCTAACGGATTGTGGGAAAGATAATATATTTCCAATGATGGATTCCACACTACTCTGATTTGGCGAAAGTGGAAGCTCCAAGGGAGGGATTGGCAAGGTAGCCAAATGATAAGGCCATAGACAACTTTAGCACCAATTATGATAACTAGAACTTAGTGCCAAAAGTGGCAAGAAATAAAAAAGAGGATGATAGTGCTTTTAAGTAGAGAACTTCTTAGGATGGGGAAGTGGAGTTTGCACAATATATGCAATGTAAAATGACAGGGGCACCTAAAAAGTTGACTTCGAGAAGTCAAAATTAAAAATTCCAAAGTGCAAAGGTTATATCGATGGAAACTGAAACTACTCAAGAATGAGTAGTGAGATTCAAATAAAGAAGGTGTCTGTAATAGGTTTAGCAAGAACTAAACCAATAAAAGGAGAGAACCACTATAAGTGATTGAATGAGTCTTTAAGTTGGAAAGGCTATGCTCCTTAGAGGATGGATAAGGCATGGTGAGCCTTGGTGTCAAACTATTGACGAATATTAGCTAAGTGTCAAAGATGGAAAGGGTAATACATATTGGTGTTACTTTATAAAATGGTTTATCGTTCGATGAGAACATTGAACTTCATCTATGGGTGGTGGAGTTGTGAGACACAAATCTCAGAGCCCCAAAAGTGGAGCCAAAAGGGTGCCACGTGGTAGTGGCTAAAATGGAAGCCAAACTAGAGTAACACATTTAGACTAAAAGCTTCGACTTAGATAGTCGAGAGTAGACTCTCAATGAAGTACTCAAGGA
>NW_003314393.1:336977-386168 GCF_000143415.4 Selaginella moellendorffii | reverse complement strand
AACCTAAACCCCTAAACCTAAACCCTAAACCCTAAACCCTAAACCCTAAACCCTAACACCTAAACCCTAAAAACCTAAAACCCTAAACCCTAAACCCTAAAACCCTAAAAGCCTAAACCCTAAACCCTAAAACCCTAAACCCTAAACCCTAAACGTAAACCCTAAACCTAAACCCTAAACCCTAAACCCTAAACCCTAAACCCTAAACCCTAAACCCTAAAACCCTAAACCCTAAACCCTAAACCCTAAACCCTAAACCGGTTCAAGAAGAGATGTAGTATACTTTAGGGAGACTAGATCTTTTTCTTTTTGCGTTGGATCATAACATTGGTATCAGAGGAGTTGGTTGCAATGGTAGACCAAGCTAAATGCTAAAATCCTATTGTCGATAGTAGTGTTGATGATGGTGCTAATGGAGTTGTAGAGATTTGGACCATTCAAGATTTTATTCATGAGTTGTGAGCCCTTAATCAAAATCAGCAAAAGATGCAAGACGAGATGTATGACATGATGGATACCATGTATAAGTGTGTTGAGGCACTCACGGCTAGACATGGTGGTGCTCTAAGTAAACCTTCCTTAATAGATCAACTCAAGATTCCAACCTTTTCCAGTGATAGTGGTGTGGACAAGTGTTTAACTTGGCTAGCCAACGTGAAGAAGTTCTTGGTTGCTAGAGGAACTCAAGATGCAGAGGCTTTAGTGGTTATTCTAATGGTTTTGCATGATGTAAGTCTTCAATAGTGGAATTGGCTTAAGGAGTATTGTATTGCGGATAAAAAACCATCAGTGTCTACTATAGATGAGTTTTAAATTACTTTTCATTTATGTTTTGCCCCTCACTATGACGTGGAGAATGCTTGCACAAAACTTTGATATTTCCAGGAAGGGAAAATGATGCTCAAGGACTATATTGAGAAGCTTATTTGCTTGGTTAGTTGTGTTCTAATAAAAGATCCAGATCAAAATAAATCCTACTTCATTGATGGCTTTCATAGTGACAGCATGCGACAATTATAACATATGTGGTTTTACCTTTTATTTTATGGTGATTTACCATAGGATAACCATGAAGTGGAACCTAAACCCTCTATATGCCACATGTCACATACCATATGTCACATGCCACATGTCCAAAGGATAATAGTATGGAACCTGAGTTTTAGGGCCTTGGGCTATAGAATGAAGGAAGGGTGCCAAACTCCCAAGTATGGAGATAAGGAGCGATAGTGCTAGAGCACAGAATGACTCTCGAGCATACAGTTCAAGGAGCAAAGGGACAGGAACATAGAGCAACTTGGAATAATCCTAGAGTATCCTAGAATATTCAGCATCCCAACGCCAGGACCAGCACGCAAAATGGAGCCAAATGGAGTTTGGTGCTATTTCTGCATATCGGTGGCTTAACGCGAGGACATGGGTACTCCACCAGCTAGCATGGTGTGGAGCTTGGGCTTAGACCCAAGCCAAACGTAGAACAAGGACAAACATGCAAGCGGGAGCTAGACTATGCCTCAGGCTAGACCATGCCCGACCTATTTATTATCCCTACTATATATTTAGAACCCCCCACAGCCCCCCCCCCCCCCTTTGAGGAACGCATGCTTTGGGCTTTCACCCCAAGCCACCCTTAGTACCAGGAGTTAGTCTCTGGGATAAGCTCGAAACTTACTAAATATAGAATATCCCTAGATTGCAAATTTGGACACGGAATGAACACCATTGTGTTCAAGCCAATCTTTACATTCCGTAAATATGTCAAATGAGTGAATCTAGACACTTTCCACAAATAGCATTTGGGACCGAAATGAGACTAACACAAAGGGTATGATAGCAAGGGTGTTTGGCGGACATGGTAAGCTATCATATAAAAATATTGAGGGACTAGACTCAATATCGAGGGGGTTCCCAACACTAGCAAGTGCAAGTCAGCAAATGAGTTTCTCTAGCCAGGTCAAGTATGCTTGACAAATAGTATCCATGGATGGATGGCTAACGCTCTGTTACTTGTGCAGTGAGTAGCTGAAACCAAGTAGACCCAAGTAGGAGCTGGTACCATAGGCGAGAACCTTGGCGAGGGAACTTAGCAAAAGCCAAGGCAGTGTTGGACGGGTAGACGAGGTAAGCTGGCAAATTGGAAAGGAAAAATTTATGGCTTACAATTTGGTATCGGAGCCTTTTCCTCAGTTCTAGCGAAGGATAGAGGCAGATTGTTGGGAGATGGCAAATGCAGGGTGAAAACGAACCAAGACAGAGACGGAACCTCCTCTAGAGCTGGAGCCTCCGGTCGAACAAGAGGCTATAGATGAGGAATCCTTGCATGAGGAAGACTCCAGTGAGAAAACTTCCAAACAGGAGTCCGGTGGTGAGGTTCGGTCGTCCAAGGCTCGATTAGACGTTCTAGAAGGACAATTGGCACAGACCAATGCCCTGCTGGAGACTTTCATATGCAAGCTAAAGCGTGACAAGAAGCGGAAGAAAAGGCAAAAGATGGCAGATGCTGGCAGCACAGAAGTTGCAGACCCTTCGGCAGGGACTGAGGCAAAACCAAACAAGGTCGAACAGACCGAAGTGGAATCAATCCCTCAGGCAGTTCCCAAGTATAAACCAAAGCCCCCACCGGTCTTCAAGGGAGTGAACGACTATAAGGTGGTGGAGGACTGGTTTTACGATATGGAGGACTACTTCCAAGCGTTGCGGTTACCGAGCTCGGAGAAGGTCCCATGTGCAAAACCATACTTGGCAGATAATGTCAAGTCTTGGTGGAGAATGACGGAGGCCAATGAAGGACCGGTGGCCACTTGGGACATGATGAAGGCAAGGATCCGTGCAACTTACGTTCCTTCGAATGCTACTCTGCATCTAAGAGACGAGCTGAGTAACTGAAGCAGACCGGAACCATTCAAGAGTATGTGAATGGGTTTATGGCAAAGAAGATACTTGTCACGGATATGGGGGATATGGATGTGTTCCATGCCTTCATATCAGGTTTGCAAACCTGGGCTCGCGGTGAGATGATGCGCTGGAACTCGACCAACTACAAGGAAGTGTTGGATGTGGCCATTAAGGTGCATTTCAACAATAACCTTCGAAAGGGGAACGCGACGGGGTCGGGGTCCACATTTAGCAAAGGGGCCAAACCAAGGGGAACATATAGCAAGGGGAAATTCAAGAAGAGTTTTTTTAAGAATGAGTCCTCGGGGAAAGGCAAACTAGTCCTTCCGGAAAGGCAAATCCGGTGGCCAGCGAGCGAGTACATGGGGGAGTCAAGCAAAAAGGGACAAACCCACAGATAAGAAGGTCAAGTCATTTAGCAGTGTGGGAAACAACGTATGCTAGAACTGTGGTGAAGTAGGACACTTTTCGAGGGAATGTCCCTACCCGAAGAAGGCCAGAGCCAATATGGCCATTAAGTCGGGTGAAGTCCAAACTGAGGTATGTGATCCAGACCCTAGCTCAAAGTTACTCATTACACGAGCAACTTTGGTAGAGAGTCGTTGTGACATCTACTAGCCCTCCGAGGGAAGCTCGGGGGTAGCTTTGTTAAGATCCTTATTGACACGGGTGCTTCGGATAATTTTGTGGCTGCAGACATAGTCCGGCAAGTCGGACTAACGGTGCAGCGGCTGGGCGAACCAAGGACTATAGAGTTTGTTCAAGGTAGCCAAAGCACCGATGAGGTACTTCGACAAGCGAGAGTCAAAGTAGGGACATGGAAAGTAGACATGGATTTCACTGTGTTGGACATGGCGGGATTTGACGTGATCTTCGGGATGGATTTGTTCAATCGGTTCGTGGAGGCCCAAGATCTAAAGGTGGGGCAATGCAAGGCCAAATATTCGTGCTTAAACCTGGTGTCCACGAGAGGACAACTCACTAAAGGGACCAAGGCAGCATTTTTGTGCTTACTCTCAGTGAGGAGTGACAAAAAGACAGGAACAGAAGAAGTACCTTTGGTGATCTAGCGGGTGTTAGACCAATTCCAGGATACTATGCCGGAGGAGCTACCGGCAGAGTTGCCCCCCGCACAACCGATATAACATAAGATTGAGTTGGTTGAGGGTGCTGAGGCGGTGGTTCGTCCCCCCTATCGTTTGAACGAAAAGGAACTTGAGGAGCTCAAGCGCCAACTAAAAGAGTTGGTGGACAAAGGGTATGTTAGGTTGAGCAAGTCGCCATATGGGGCGCCAGTGCTACTTGTGAAAAAGAAAGATGGATCTATGCGCATGTGCATAAACTACCGGTTACTCAACAAGTATACAAAGAAGAACAAGTACCCTTTGCCAAGGATTGAGGACCTGTTCGATAGGTTGGGAAAGGCAAAATACTTCTCAAGGATTGACCTAAGGTCAGGATACTACCAGATCAGGGTAGCAGAGGAAGATGTCGAGAAGACAACCTGTCGAATGAGGTATGGGAGCTTTGAGTTTCTGGTGATGCCCTTCGGGCTATGCAATGCGCCGGCAATGTTTTCGACGTTAATGAACCATATCTTTATACCCTATCTGGATCACTTCGTGGTCGTCTATATTAACGACATCCTGATCTATAGCGAAATGCTAGAGGAGCATGCCAAACACTTGACAAAGGTGTTTGAGAAACTAAGGGAACACTAGCTGTATGCTAAAGAGAGCAAATGTGACTTTGCTCAACAAGAGGTAAAGTTTCTCGGGCATGTGGTGGGCAAGGACGGGCTCAAGGTGGACCCTGAGAAGGTCCAAGCGATCCAAGATTGGGAGTGATCATCGAATGTACACAGGTTAAGGGCATTCTTGGGGCTATGCAACTACTATTGAAAGTTTATCAGACACTATTCGAGAGTAGCCCTGCCCTTAACGGACCAAACATGAAAAGGGAAGATGGTATGGATAGTGGAATGCAAGGCGGCATTTGTCCACCTCAAGGGGAAGTTGAGGAAGGCTCCCGTATTAAGCTCTATTTCATTAAAGTGGGAATTGTTATTATCCCACTTGTAAAATAAGGTTTCCAAACCTTTATATAGTATATAAATATAACAAAATTCAACTGCATTGAGGCACATGCCATTTTATTTTAAACAAGGAAATGTCTACTCAATCACTTCTCCTCCCCCTACCACTACTTCACCTCTCTCTTCTCCTTGTCATCATCGTCCAATTTCTTTCCATCCTTTTAATATTGGCTCAGTTGCTCCGAGTCTAGGTGGAGCCCAAGTCCCCATTCAATCTTTACTTTCCCCTTATTAATAAAACAACTTCGTAAACTTCTAATAACATGCTGTAACACTTCTAGTATAATGCAAATCCTCTCAAAGAATTGTCTTTTAATATTAATACAATGGCATGGAACCCCATGCCATAATAAGTTACATTTTTAAATAAATACATGCCATCTCAGACTGTTATTTTTTGCCTCCAACGCCTATACAATAATCTTGGAATTTCATCACTCTCCACACTATCAGGATTTAAACCCAATAGTAATGCCATCTCTTCTCTAATACGTCCACGCTCATAT
Source organism: Selaginella moellendorffii (assembly GCF_000143415.4). NCBI lineage: Eukaryota > Viridiplantae > Streptophyta > Lycopodiopsida > Selaginellales > Selaginellaceae > Selaginella > Selaginella moellendorffii. The sequence continues at coordinate 380,672 of NW_003314393.1, read as the reverse complement.
TCAGTGGTCGAAGAACCCATCCGGTTGAGCAGATTATGGAGATGCAGATAGTGCTTGCTAGACAATATACATGCCATAAATGATGACTGGTGTCTGTCCGATCAAATGGCTTCTGATATACCGTTCCATCTGCCATTTGGTTGATTTCTGCAGCCACCTCCTGGACTGGCCGGTTCTCTATCACCATCGCTCCAAGCCGTTTTGCAAGGTCCCCAGAACATACGGTTTCTTTTCCCTAGTTTCCATACTGCAAGAGATGGGGTGCACTGCATATGTGTGCGTGTTCGCTGCAGTTTTAATCGGCGAGTCATCGATGATGAGGATTTCACTTGACCTAGCAGTCCGGTTCATCACTACAGCCTCTGGCTTGACGAAGATGGGCTTGCTACCCCTCACATGGACCATAGTCAAGCAATCCTCCTATGTTAGGAGAAAGTCAAATGGTAATATTACTCGCATCTGATCGTGCATCATTTGTAGCAACGTTAATGCATTGTGGCGCATCATGGATGTCCAAACTCCCAATTGCAAATTGAACCCGGCCCTCTGTTTTAAGTGTCGCATGGTCATTATTAGATCCCGCAGTTTCTCCCGTGTGATTAATGTGAATTTGTCTCTTTTGACCAACTTGCGACCGCAGGCTTTGGAGGGTGCAGTGACATTCGAGGACAAGCCACGCTCATGGGAGAAAAGGACACCGTTCAGATCAAAAATGATACAGTACCTTCGCCATGACTCTGAAATGAAATGCGTCAGCATAAAAAATGGTACAAGTCAATTTTACCATCTACAATATTAGCGAATGGTGCTCCCGATGGTCGTTGAGAGGGTTTTGGTCGAGGAAACGTGAAGGGCGGAAATACTCTCCTCTGCAATGTGGGGTCAATCGCATCCGATGGCGTGTGGGCACATGCCATTTCAGCTGTAGACTCTGGTACAACTGGCTCAACAGTGGCATGGGGTGGTTCCGATGGCGTGTGATCACACGCCATTTCAGCTGGTGCCTCCGTTGGCAAAGTGGACATGACCGAACAGGCAGCAGGGGCTTGACATTCTGCGCGTGGGAGATGTATATGATAGATCGGAGGGGCGAGTTGCCTTTTATCAGGCGGACAACTCTTGTCTTGAAGACTTTCTTCACCTCCTCGCCCACCATAATATCCACAACTATCTCTTGCATCGCCAAGCTAGAAAGAATGCTGCCCGGAGACGGCATAGAACCGGATGTTCTGATTGTCCAACACCTTCCTATTGATCAAGTCTGGAAACCTCGTCTCGCCCTTCATTGTTCGGTAGTAGGGGATCACGTCTGCGATGTCGGGTGTTACTGGACTTGCCAGCATCTTCTGCTTCAGTTTCTCCACCCACTCATCAGATACTAGCCTGTGGTTGTATTTGCTTTGGATGTCGATACGGCTCACGTCGATTGTATATACGTTGTTGAAATAGTAACAAGTACTATTATCTGCAACGATTTTTGCTGCCTCTTCTTGCTCTTTCTGCTCTTTGCGGCTCTTCTTTTTGGTGGGTGTAGTGTTTGAACCCGAGGCAATGGCATCACCGAGTAGCTTCTTTTTTGGAGTAGGAGAGTCGGACGTCGGCTTGAGCTTGACGACCCTTTTCTGCTTCGGGGTAGTTTCCAGATCGACCCCCTTCCCCTTCGCTTCGCGAACTGGAAGCACTCTCAACGGCTCAATGTTGGAATATAGTTTTTGAACATCACCGTAGGTGAGGTCTGTGGATTCCATGTGATCTTCATAGACCCACAGCGTTTTTGAAATTGTGGGCCTCCTGGACAACCTCTCCCTAGCTCCCTCTAGGAATTCCTCATAGCCGCTGCCCCCCTCCGGGAAGCCACTAGGATGTGCAAGGTGGATCTTGAAGGCGGACGCTGTCTCTACCACAAGTGCCAGTCCATATTCTTGCATGGAACTGCATGGAGTGTCTGTCACTTGGATGAGAATCCCCATGCATTCTTTTCTCCCACCATCTGTGTTGTACAGCCTCAGATCCTCGCCTTCCATCCCGAAAGTCCAGCTGGTGAGCTCCTCCCTCTTCTCTGCATCCACATTGACAGTGGCTGGAAGAAGAACGCAATTCCTCGCCTGTTCAAAAATGCACAACAATTAGAGCTGACAGATGAAAAGCTAGCAGCTGGAAATAACGTGAGGCCACACGCCATTCACCACTGCATCAGATGTCTTGAGGCTGCATCCTAAGATGGCGTGAGGCTACACGCCATCTGTAACCGGACTGCACTTGAGAGCCCAATCGGTGCATGCCAATGTTGCTATTGAATGGCATGTGGCCTCATGCCATTTTCTACTTGGCCTAAAAGACTTACCATTTGAAGCCGAATGGAGGCGTGACAATCGAGGCCGAACTCGCTGGCGAATGTGCACTGTGTGTGCAGCGGATCGTAGCAGCAAGGCTACTCTGCCACTTACAGTTGGAGAGTGGTGCTGAAATCTCCCGGGACGCCAAGTGGGCTGCGTGTGGGTGGCGGAGTGGGCGGCGGAGTTGGCGGCAAAGTTACAAATTGGGTGTGTCTTGAAGTGGACACCGATGCACACGAGCGCGATGCGAGCGCGAGTGTGATGCAAGCGCGAGTGGATGCCGATGCACACGAGAAACCTGTAGAGAAGGTAGATGAGCGTGAATGTGAGTGTGATCACGAGTGGGAGCGCGATGCGAGCGCGAGTACGATGCAAAACCTAACCTCACACGCGCGAAATGTCACGACGGTTGGTAATCCCGCAATGTCATCATTCCTCGGACTTGGGCGCCACCATTAATTTCTGGATTGCCATGCGCATGCATGCACGTGAAATCCAAAAGAAATCCGCAACGTCATCATTCCTCGGACTGCATGCACGCGAAATCCAAAAGAAAGATCATGATTGGGATATCATTTAATACCCTCGCTATATTTATACCATGCATGATTGGATATTCCAAAGCATCTTGTATTTCCAAAAATGCCAGATGTTCAGCTAAATAAAGAATGGTATATAATGTCCTTCTTGATGACTCTGCAAAGAAGCATCTCGATCAGACACCACATGAGACCACACGAGCCTTACAATGTTTCAGGGGCATTTGCCATAGATCCGACCGTTATTTTGCTCCAAGATTCTACAGTTTGGTGTGCATTGACCTTTCCATCGACACTGCAAAGGGACATCATAATCAGATGCGGGATCACAAGAAACCAACTTCACTAACTCTGGTTTCACCAAGATCTACGTAAGGAGTTATGAAATGAAAGGACCCTCTCTATTGAAATGTGTTTATGGTCCTAGGGGCATTGTGACATATCAAAGGATTTTGCATCAAGTTCTGTATTTGCATGTTTATCAAACTACTGAATTGCTAAACCCTAAACCCTAAACCCTAAACCCTAAACCCTAAACCCTAAACCCGAAACCCTAAACCCTAAAACCCTAAACCCTAAACCCTCAACCCTCAACCCTCAACCCTAAACCCTAAACCCTAAACCTAAACCCCTAAACCCCTAAACCCTAAACCCCTAAACCCTAAACCCTAAACCCTAAAACCTAAACCCTAAACCCTAAACCCTTTCTTGCACTAGTTCCCTGTGAAGAATTTATGGGTGTAACTCAGAGAAGGATCTCCTGCTCTTCTGCTGACCGTCTGGAGGCTTAAGAACAGATTTCTTTCACTAGCTCCCCATGAAGGATGCAACATGGATCTACACTCTCACCAAATGACTTCATTATAACTCACCAAATGGCTGAAACCCTTCACCAAATGGCTGATCGTATGTTGCCACGTAGAATTAATCATCCATATATATATATTTCTTCTTAGGGATCTCAATCCCTTACACTTTCTGCTCGCTGTGACGGTCTGTGAGTAGTAGGCATGCAAGCTTCTAGCCCTTTTTCTTCATCTTCATCGCCACTTAGTCATAGTTTAAGTGCTGGAGTGCCCTTGAATCTCATCTGTTCTATCAACGCTGCTGCAGATCAGGAGATACCAACGAATTCCCGGTCCCCCACACCGGAATTCTCACCTCCTGAGTCAAGGCAGAACACACACGACACGCTCGTCTTGCCTTCCCAACAGACACTTGTCTTGCCTTCTCAGCGTGCACAAGCTCCTCAATCTCATCGTGGACTGTGGCCGAATTTCTCTCACCGGGACGTTCGCTCATACTTCATCTGGGACTCTGGTCCAGGACCGATTGAGATTGAAGACACAGCTGCAACTTCTGGAGTAATGCATGACCAGTGTTCTCTTCCTCTTATGGCAAATGCTCCTCCATCACCTCCTCACATCGCTTCATCATCTCGTCAAACACCAAATCCTCCACCATCCAATTCCATTCATGGATCAGCCCCTATTCACGGATTTACACTCTCATCTCGTATCATACCATCTTCTTCCTCCACACCAAATACAACGCTGTCTTCCATACCAATTACAATGCTTACTACCATACAAACGTCCTGCTCTGCACCAGTTCCAACACCACTACCACGCACTCTACCAGTTCAAACGTCAGTTCCAACACCACTACCACGCACTCTACCACCTCAAACGTCAGTTCCAACACCACTACCACGCACTCTACCACCTCAAACGTCAGTTCCAACACCACTACCACGCACTCTACCACCTCAAACGTCAGTTCCAACACCACTACCACGCACTCTACCACCTCAAACGTCAGTATATGCACTCACGACCGAGTCTCCTTCAGCTTCTCCTGAATTCTTGAGGGAACTGGCACTTACAGAGGAACGACACTTGGCTGAACGACACTTGGCTTCACGACCTGTCTCAGCACCACTGTCAACGGCTACATGGTCCACTGTAGCATCAGTGACAGATATGCAGCCCACTCTGTCTCCAGCAACTGCCCCAGTAGCAACTATGCCGCCTAGGAGATCCGTTGTGCCACCTGTGACCACCTCTACATCCCCTATGGCTGTGCCTACAACAAACGCACTCTCACCACATGCACCAGCATATACACCCATGTCTACGCTTGCATGTACCTCTGTGCTCACAACTACAACCATCCATACACCTACTCCATCGACAACTAGCCCTCCTCTCTTTGCTACAACACCTCATACTCCACCAACTTTCTCCATCTCGCCTCCTGTTCCATTAACCTTCTCCACCACACCACCTTTCTCCATGGCCTCAACTTTACCAACACTCTTTTCATCAACAACTTCAATCCCACCACCTTTTTCATCCCCAGCTGTGCCATCATCTACTCCATTCTCTGGATTGGTAGACCTCTTCACAGTGTTGCAGAAGAGTGCTGGCATTTCTGCTACTGGAAACACTCTTCCACAGCAGTTGCCACCTTTCCTTGCCCCTGGCAATGCCCTCACTAGCTCCTCGACTGAGGGACTTGGTAGGCTTGATGAGGCTCTTTCTGCCATCCTTGAATGCTCGATCAAGGAATTCATGAACGAGCTCAAGTCTCTAAATCAAGCTCACAAGGCTGTGAAGAGATTGACTCAGCTCCGTGATAAAAAGCAGTTCCCTCAAGACCTTCGCATTCGTGTGCCAAAGCTTGAGGTGACCTCTCACGGTCAGGAACTTCTTGATACCAGCATCAAAGCAATCCACGAACAATACTTGAAGGACCTTCTTGATTCTCTGCTCAAGGCACGAGAGGCTGAGGCTGCTACCCTTGCGGATCTCATCAACCATGGACTCTCTCAACGTTTTAATGATCGAATGGATGATTTTGTTCACTGTGCTTTGCAGGCTTGTGGCAATGCACAACGAGAGGCTGTCACACATACTCTCAATGCCCGCAAGCATCAGTTGATAGCTGAATACCAACGTGCGACTGCAATTGGAGCAGTGGCATATGGAGTTGAGGAGAGCAAAAAGGAAAATGCTCGCAAGCAAAGGGAAGCTGCAGAGGATGCTGCACGAGCCAAGGCGGAGACACTGCCCAAGGAAGACACTGTTAAGATGCTTGTCCAGAGCTGCTTTGACAAGATGTGGAAGGAGAGGGAGCGTGGAATTCCGAGACAACACCACGAAGATGCTGGCAGAGGCACCAGATCACAAGGCAAACGACAGCAAAGGACGGATACCTCACTCCACATACGTGAAGCAGGCTCTTCAAAGACACGCAAGGTTTCTCTCCCCAGTGGTGAACGTGACGTTACCCATGGATGGCAGGGAAACGAGCAGGGGCGGAATGTGGTTACTGGGACTCCTCCCACCCATTCCGATGCCCCGGGTTTTTCTTCAAGGGGTCCCTTGCACCGGCAATCTCCAACCGTGCTTGGTTCCCAGCCAGCCATGACTGGCAGAGGTGGCCAACGCCAGTCTCGAGGAAACGGTCGACCCCCACGGTCCCAACCGAACTGGCCAAGCGGCCGAGGGCGCCAGACTACACCACGACCTCCTCCAGCAGCCCAACAACGCCAGCCAACTCAGAACCAGAAACCACCTTCACCTCCCAGAGGACAAGAGATGCAGCCCTCACAGCACCACAACAACACCCCACTCCACGAACGAACCCAACGCTATGGCTTGGGAAGAAACTCGCCTCCACAGCAACGCCCGCACTCTCCAGTTACGGCAGTGCCTGTGGACAGAAAAGGCAAGGCAAAAGTTTCTGGCTACCTTTGATTGCCCCGCATGAAGCTTTACTTCATTTTGCCGGCAATCAAAAAGTTTCCCAGCTAGAAAATAGAGTGGAGATTGGTGCTGTTCACAATTTGTCTTCTCGCATGTTGAGTGCCGCTGAAAAGCGCCTCCTTGCTCTTGGGCTCTCATTCATTCCTAATCCAGTGCCTCTCACGGCCAAAAAGATTATGGAATGCTTAGATGACTTAGATGACCCTAAACCCTAAACCTAAACCCTAATAAACCCTAACCCTAAACCCTAAACCGGAAACCCTAAACCCTTATACCTCCATAAACTAGATGAACTGGTGCCAAGTGAACCCATTGATGGTACTCTCAAAAGAAAGATGAAGGGGTCAATAACTTATTCATGCAAGCATCCTTGAATACTTGCGCAACTTCTCATTTCTCAAAAGAATCTCTACATCAAAACCATAGCACCAATAGGATATTATTAATACCAAGGCTTCCACTTAGGAAATAGAGGATGCTAATCAAAAAATGTTAACAACACAAATATGTGTGACCAACCTTATCACATGTCTAGCAGCAAACATTATGGTCATAACTACGTCCTTGCCCTTGTCTTTGAACACAAGCAACAATAGCATCAACTTCTATCAGAACAAGGTCATCTCCCACAAAAAGTGGCATTAAAGCATATGCAACAATAAGTGAAAGAAGTGATGTTCCATAATGTTGTGCTAGTCGAAGAATGTTGTCTAAGGTGATTGGAGCTAGTGCATATATGAGTCCCATAAGACATTGCTGAAACATTGGCCACAACATTCCCAATTTATTCCGCTCCGACATAATTGGCTATATACAAAGTAGGAGGATTTAGAAGTAAAATTGCATCGTTGACAAAAATGACCCCTAATAGAGATAATGCAATTCTTATAAGGCTTGTCAATATGTCTAAATAATTGTTTGATTGTGCTCAAACCATTGTACCATTGTAATGCTATTGTAAGCAACCAAAGAGAACGACTCAAGAGACGATCTATAGGGGTTCAAATATAGAGGGAAAGAGCCCATGAATAAGAGTGCACCCCCTTTTCCAATCGGTTAAGGTACTTGGGGTTAAGCGTCCTTGGGTTTGAATAGTACTGGGTTGGGTGACCTCCCGGGAAGTCCAAACCCAGGAGCTTACATTTGGTATCAGAGCGGTCTTGGGTCCGACTTTGTTGGTTGGCTAGGGGAATCACACCACATGTTGATTGACATCTAGCTGGTCCAGTTTGCTCCCGTTGGGGGTAGGGTGTTAAGAGAGCGGGGCTCTCAGGAGAGCTGCAGCTCTCAGCTTCCATTCACAAGGGCGTGAACTTGCAGGGAAGCATGGTGGATTGTAAGCAACCAAAGGGAATGACTCGAGAGACGGTCCATAGGGGTTCAAATATAGAGGGAAAAGGCCCATGAATAAGAGTGCACCCCGTTTTCCAATCGGTTAAGGGTCTTGGGATACTTAGGGTTAAGCATCCTTGGGTTTGAATAGTACTGGGTTGGGTGACCTCCCGGGAAGTCCAAACCCAGGAGCTTACAGCTATCTTTTTAAAATATGTGGGAAAATTGTATAGACACTAGATATCATCCCAAAAATAATAGGTGGTAATCATTGTAAAATGATCAAACTAATGATATACATTATCCCCAAAATTCCCACAAAAGAACTCCAACTGAACTCAATGATGGGCAACAATAGTAAAAGATACACCACATGCCGTGAATGCCACTATCAATTGAGTTTGATTGTTTAATTGCAATTCCATAGCATTGAGAAATTGCACCAATTGTTATTCTAGAGTCAAAGAAGGAGGAAGCTACTATTTTGCCATAAAGATGAATGGAAAGAAGCAAAAAAAATAAAAAGAAAAAAAGAAAAAAAGAAATTGAAAAGCTACATAAATAAGAGAGATCTAGATAATGCAAAAGCTAAATCTAAACCAAACACTCCTTAAGGAAAATTAGAATTACCCTTCACTTCAATTAATATGAGTGCATTAAATATGGAAATGGAATACAAAAATGTGTAATCTCAAAACCCTAGCTTATATACAGGAGCAAGTGGTTCAAATTGAAATCAATTTTATGGCTATCAAAATTCCACTATGTTAATATTAATATATGGCATTATCAAAAAAAAATTTTTTACTTATATTTTATAGAATATTTATATTAATTAATAATATAAAACTAAATAAGTATTATTATACATGAAAAATTTCAATATGCACAATAAATATTTTTCAGAAATTGTTCAATAAGGAACTTCTTAACTTTAGAAGTTTATAACTACAGCAAGCTATATAAAATTAAATATAAAATGCTAGCTTTCAAAGATGTCATCTTGATCATACATTTTAAATTTAGAAAAATGTTTTAAATTAAAAGAATGACGTTAATTATTTTTCACTTTAAGTAAAATGGGAATATATCTATGATACCCATATATATTCTATAATAATCCTCAATTTTAATAAACTTTTCTTTAATTCATTTATAATGGGGTAGGGGATATGGGCAATTCCAAATATAATGGGGATAATGGGTAGGTTGAGGTATGAACTACTTGAGATATTATTTATCTCCCCATTAGGTGTGCTATCTTTTGTTTTGAATCTTGCTTATATCTAAGCCTAAACTCTACCATGTTAGTTGGTGTATTTTGCTATAAATATGCTAAAATCATTTAGCTTTGTTTTGCATGTTGATTTTAGAGTTGGAATTCTAAATGCTCTAAAACTATTATGATATTGCTCCATGTTCATGTTCCTTCATTTTTTTGTTGTATGCTTAAGAGTTTAACTTCATCCTTTTGTTCACTGTACCATAGCTCTAAAACTTAGATTCTGTTCTGGTGCCCTTGTTCAAGGGTTAAATTCCATTTTATAATTATTCACTATAGGGAAGTTATGGTAGCTCTTCATCCTGTTCATTCCATATACTAATATTGTATAGAGTTTTTCTCTCAATAACAGCATAGGATATTGCACTTCCTACCATCAACAAAGAGAGGTACCAACTGAAAAGCAATGTTCCCATAGCTTTGGACTGGTTGACAAGGTTTTCACTGCCACACTCGATCTTTTGGTGGTGACGAACAAACACTTGGCAACCCAGAGGCAGGAACGTTGCTGGGAACACAAGAAGTAATGAGAGCTGAAGCAGCCAAATGCCATGGAAGATGATACAAATTGACTTCCAAAACTTGATCATCATGGCATTGTGATTCTGTGGCACAAACACTTCCACGAGGCTTGAGAACATACAGGCAGTCACAATGAGCTGTAGAAGCATATGATTATGTCCTTCCACGCCGACATGATCCGTGGAATGCCAATGAAAGAGGAAGAGTTCTTGGGCGAACGCTGCTGCTTCCATGAGACTTACAAAAGCACTTGGCAAGTGTAGCTTGGAACGTAAACAGAGTGCATAGATCATGAACGGAATAGCCATGGAGATGTGCTCCAGGTCAGGATAGCTTCGTGTTGGCTGAAGAATGCAGTGGAAAGTGATGACTCCTGCACTCCCAAGGAAGAGAATGTAAAACTCAGCTGGCTTTGTAATGAGGGAGAGTCGCCCAGGTTTTTCATGGCCTCGAAAACGAGATGCTGCATTCGTGAGAAAAAGCAAGAGTCCCCAAAAGATGAACGCAATTGCTGGAATACCATGACCAAGGAACACAAGAAATCTGTTTGCCATTGTATCACATGTTTCCTTGACAAGCTTGAAATTTAAGGTGATGTATCACCGGGTCAAGGACGGTATTCTTATACTCATGTTAAAGCCGGTCATTGGTTGGTTGGCTATTCATTGATTGACCAGTATTTGAAGAGCTTAGACTTTGATCAAAGTAAAATATCGAAAGTTCTGTATCCACCTTGACCAACATTTCTGAGTGACTAACTTCTGTCATCTTTATTTGTCATGTATTCTTCCATTGACCACCACTATATGCTGGAATACCATGACCAAGGAACACTAGAAATCTGTTTGCCATTGTGTCACATGTGCTTGAAATTTAAAGTGATGGATGACCGGGTCAAGGACGGTATTCTGACACTCATGTAGTCGGTCATTGGTTGGTTTGATCCGAAGAGCCTAGACTTTTCAAATTAAAGTATGGAAAGTTCTGTATCCACTGTTCATTTGCCTATTTCTGGGTTTGCTATTGTATTGTCATGTTCTTCCATTGCCTAAACTTTGATCAGAGTAAAGCATCTGAATCCACCACGACCTAGACTCATGGAGGTCAATTGCTCATCAGCTTTTTCATTTGAGTTCTGGATTAACAAGTTAGCATTTCTTAAGAACTGCCAAGACGAGGAAGAAATGAAGGTATGCTGAGGCCAATAGATGCGTCCTCATGTTCCTTTGCCCGAAGCTTATACCTCCAACTTTGAAGGCTGTCCCAGAACGTGATGCCTAAAAATGTGACCCAAAAGCCAATAAACACACCGCAGCCAAATGCCCACACTGAAGCCTCACGGAAGAGGAAGTCCTTCTCCCAACTTTTGTGACTTGCAGGGTGCTCTTGATCCTTTGTTGCATAGCCACAAGGAGACAATGGAAACCCACAAAGGTTCTTATTGCCTTGGAATGCAAGTGGAAACCGAGTGTTTAAATTGTATGCAGTTGGGACCAATCCGCTTAAGTTGTTGAATGAAACATTAAAGGCTGACAAAGGCAACTCCCCAAACTCGTTTGGGATCCTGCCTTGGAGCATGTTCCAGGATAAGTCAAGCGACTGAAGCTTTTTCAAGCTGGAAAGGTTGAGAGGTATGGCACCGGTGAACTGGTTGTGCGAGAGGTTAAGATGCATTAGTCCAACCAGTTGCCCAATTTCTTCTGGGATGACACCCTCGAGAGAGTTGCTTGAGATGTCCAATGAAGTCATGTTGTTTGCAACAACGATCGTTGTCCGATCAAACTGTATCCTTGCGTCGTTGACTATGATGACCAGGCTCAACTCTACCCCTGTGTAAATGCCAAGATTCAAATCCCCACTCGTGTTGCCCTTGAAACCTTGAAACTTCCAAAGCGCGCGTGGCAGCTGCCCTGTGAGTTTATTGTTTGACAGATCTAGAATTTGGAGCCAAATGAGATTGGTGGTGCAATCTGGAATCTGGCCAAACAGCTTGTTGTATGCAAAAGACAATATCATAATTCCTGACCAGCTGCAAGTTTCTTGAGGGATCTCGCCTGTGAAATGGTTCCTACTATAGTCCATGACTCTGAGATAAGTGGAATTCAAGCTTTTTGCTGGAATTGTGCCGCTCAACGTGTTGTTGGAAATGACAAAGAAGACCAAGCTTGTCAAGTTACTCAAGTCAAGCAGCACCTCACCCGTGAAATTGTTCTGCGCAAAGTTGACAACCTTGAGCTGGGAGCAATTCCCTAGCCTTGAGCTAATCTCTCCCTGGAACTCGTTCGTTGAGAGATCCAAGTAAACAAGGTTAGTGCATGCACCAAACGTTGGCATTTTGCTCCGTATCAAGTTTCCGTGGAGGTCGAGATAGCCAAGATTGGTGCATTTGTCGAGTGGAGGAACTTCATTTCTGAGATAGTTGTCACTCAAGTCAAGTATCTCAAGACGATCCAGCTGGCTAATGCCTTTTGGAATGCTTCCATCTAGATAGTTTTTGTTGAGGTGCAATTGCTGGAGAGCCTTGATCTCTGTGATTGAATGCGGAATGCTTCCTGTCAGGCTGTTAACGTCCAAGCGAAGTAGTACAACAGGAGAAGACGCATTAAACATGGGAATGTTTCCTGTAAAGTTGTTGTAATGGAGCTCTAGGTGCGTTAGAGATGGCATGCCCACCATAACATCCGAAGGAATCGATCCATTGAGAAAATAGTTTCGCGATAGTCCCAACCACTTTAGCCTACGAAGACCAGCAAAAGAGCCAGGTAATGGGCCATATAGAAGGTTGTCAGACATGTCTAGAAATGTGAGGTGCGAAAGGTTTCCAAGAGTGATTGGTATAAGCCCCTCCAAATTGTTTGTAAAAAGTGATAAACTTTCCAATTTCTTGAGCTTACCCAGCGATGGAGATATAGAGCCCGTTAAGGTGTTGTTTTCCAGACTGAGGAACCGCAGCTTGGAGCAGTTCCCAACACTCGATGGAATAGACCCGCTCAAGAAATATCAGATAGCCAGAGCTCAGTGAGATTCTGGAGCTGCCCTAATGTTGCTGGAATATGGCCAGTCAATTGGTTCCCTCTCAAGTTGAGCTCTGTGAGTGAGGAGCAATTTCCGAGGGTGGTAGGAATTTGCCCCGTTATTTTGTTAAACGATAGATCGAGCTCTGAAAGATATGAAAGCTGCCCAAGCCTTGGCGTGAGAGTTCCCACCAAGGCTTCATCAAGATCCACAGAGGATAGATGTATGGACACTACTTGGCGTTTAGAATTGCAACTAATGCCTCTCCAGCTGCAAATCCCATCCTTGCTTCCTTCATGCCAGTTAGAAAAGGTAGAATTGCTTTGCAACATGCCTTGCTTGAACTCCAGTAGAATTTCCATGTCCATGATCTTATACAAAAGAAAGAAAACCTTAAGAGTTTCATTTCAGAATCATGTGATCATACCTCAGACGACAGATTCATGCCAAGTGTGAAGAGAAGTACGATGCCCCAGTGAGAAATCATTTTCTTCTTGTGAAACTAGAAATTTGAACATCACCGGAATTTCAATCTTGAATGCGGCATCACCCCAGAAAGACGTGGTTTTATCAACTGCCATGCTCAAAGAGTATATTTTTCAAATAAAGTCAACAAAAGTCACATACGAGAGTCATGGTCTGTGGTCAAAGTCATGCAACTACAAGTTTTAATCTTGACTGGCAAGCATGCCGTGCTGACTATGCTGCCGTGCTGACTGGCAACCATGCCGTGTTTGACACCACGGTCTGTTTGCCAGTCAATATTAGAACTTGTTGTTTGTTGGTTGTGGGATCAGATACTTTCATTCATAGTGTTCATCAAACAGATCTCCACTATATAAGAACCATATACAGCATCTAAGGCATTGATGAATGGCAGTGATGAAAACATTTGTAGTGTTACTGCTTGTAGCAAGTGCTTCCTTCTTTAACTTCTCTGAAGCTGATACAACATGTGACAACAACATCAATGGAATTCTCAGCAATTGCAAAAGCACAAATCCCTCTCCAGCCTGTTGTAGCTTTATGAGGAAGATCACTCTTGAGTGTGTGTGCCCAAGAATTACTTCAGATGTCACGAAGTATATCAGCTTGAGTTCAATTCTAACCATTGCTAAAATATGTCATCGAACTCTTCCCCATCAGTATCAGTGTGGAAGTAAGGCACTTCAATTTCTTCTTCTTGTTTCAAATTCACAGCTTATTGTCTCTTCAGGTTATCTTCTACCCTGATATGGAATGGTTGGAACCACAAGAAAATAAACTTTATTCTGAAGACTATGTGTTTCTTTAATCTATCTATAAATGCTAAAGGCAAGAGGACAAATAGAGAGAAACAGCAAAGCAACACTTTTCATTTCTCATAATTCTTCGTAACAATTTTCTCCATCACTATCCTCTTTTCCATACTATTTAGCAAAGTTATTCTTCTTATGTGTTAAATAGAAGTCAAAACGTTGACAATGATGGCATTTCTAGGGGAGGGAACCCTCCTGTATTATGCTAATGGCCAGCCCAAAGAAGTGTGGCAAATCAGCATTGCTTCAAGAGCTAGAATACATCTGGAGTGAAAAGAGTGAGCTAGTCATGACCTCCCTAATCTTCCATATAGATGACAATAATGCAATTGTGGAAGTGCACTCTAAATTCAGCCAAGTTATTGAAGAATTTTAGGTATAGTGATTTTCTTTTCTAGTCTAGAACTAAAAGAACATGAGTGTTATAACAGGTTCTCCTGAACCTCTTTACCTCAAGGATGAATCACTAGGAGGTTAGGTCAATATTCAGGGATTGAAGAGATTGAAGATTTTGATAATCTGGCACAAAAAGACAGAGATATAATTTCCCTAGACTATGCTATGCCACCTCTTGAGGTTCCTCACCACCCAACCACCCTTGAGTTACCTCAAAAGCTCCACTGTGCCATTGCTCCACTATAAGCCTCAGGGTAGGTTAAGTCCCTTATACCCAAGAGCCTCCTTTTGACTGACATTGACCATGTGGTTAAAGCTGGCACCTAATAATACTTCAAGCGATCTTCATTTTGTCCAAAAAGTAACTATGCATCCCCACAAACATAAGAGGCTTGTCAATCACAAGTTTCTTCCCGAAGGCTCTTCCTATACCAACCTTTAAAAGAGTCAAAGGTAAACCATTCCCCTGCTCACCACTGTAAACTGCTTCTAGTATGGACTTTGTATAGCGAATGGATATGGATGGAGATGGGGACTTAACTAATTCCTAGATCCATTTTAACTATATGGAATGAGTTTTAGGCTGGTCAATTATGGGAGCCTATCACAAGTAAGTGGTTTTTCATTTTTTAAGGACACCATACCGATTTACATTATACGCATTCTTTCTATAGGTTGTAGTGCAATTTAACTATAGCCATAGCTGAATTCCAGATTTAGAATTTCCAAGCTCAAATCATCTTTTAGACATGCACATCTAAGGTTGTTGAATTGCAAACCTGGAAGAAACCTAGAAATCCAGCAGGCTTGGAAATTGGTCCTCACATCTTTGTGGAGTCACTACGCCATCCTGATTGAGATGGCTGGTGATGAATGCAGAGTGCATCAGGTTGGCAAGAAGCTGACATAAATAGAGGTTGCAACTTCAAGGCTCATAAAGCTTGGTATGCTTGATACTTATGCCCACAGGCTTTCAAGATTGCTAATTCCAAGCTTCTCTATGGTAATAAGTCTTTGTTACGTGCCAGCTTTGACCACGTGGTCAGTCAAAGGGAGATATTAAGGCATGTTAGGGTAAGGGACATATCCTACCTTAGGGCTCACGGTGGAATGGCAGCGTAGTGGAGCTTTTGAGGTAGCTCGGGGGTGGTTGGGTGGTGAGGAACCTCAAGAGGTGGTGTAGCATAGTCTAGGGTGGCTAAATCTCTGTCTTTATGCACCGAATCATAACATTGGTATCAGAGGAGTTGGTTGCGATGGCCGACCAAGCTGAACGCTGGAATCCTATTGTCAATGGTGGTGTCAACGATGGTGCAGATAGAGCTGCAGAGATTTAGACCATTCTGATTCATGAGCTATGAGCCCTTAATTTAAATCAGCAAGAGATGCAAGACAAGATGCATAGCATGATGGATACCATATGTGTGTGGGCGTGTTGAGGCAGTTGAGGCTGGACATGGTAGCGCTCCAAGTAAGCCTTCTTTAGTAGATCAACTCAAGATTCCAACCTTTTCCAATAATAATGGTGTGGACAAGTGTCTCGTTTAGCTAGCCAATGTGAAGAAGTTCTTGGCTACTAGGGGAACTTTAGATGTAGAGGCTTTAGTGGTTATTCCAATAGTTTTGCGTGATGCGGGTCTTTGATGGTGGAATTGGCTTGAGGAGTCTCATGTTGTGGATAAGAAACCTTTAATATCGCTACATAATAGCTTACCATGTCTACCAAACACCTTCACTATCATGCCCTTTGTGCTAGTCTCATTTTGGTCCTAAATACTATTTGTGGAAAGCGTCTAGATTTGCTTATTTGGCACATTTACAGAATGTAGAGATTGTATTGAACACAATAGTGTTCATCCCGTGTCAAAATTTGTAATATAGAGACATTCCATATTTAGTAAGTTTTAAGCTTGTCCCAGAGACTAATTATTGGTACTAGGGGAGGCTTGGGGGGGGGGGGGGGGGGGGGGGGGGGATATGGGGCGTTCTAAATGTATAGTAGGGATAATGGTTAGAATGCATGTCCGACCACTTGAGACATTAGTTTGGCTTCCGTTGGGTTATGTCGTTCTTTATTCTGTGTTCGGTTTGGGTCTAAGCCCAAGCTCCATGCTGCTCTAGTTAGTGGTACCCTCTTCCTTGCGTTAAGCCACCAGTATGCCAAAATTGTGCTAGATACCGTCTGACACCATTTTGCATGTAGGTGTTGGATACAGGGAGCTGGTGCTTGTGGGATTGTACCAGACCCGCATTTCGTAGTGCAACAGGCTTGGATTTTAGCTCCAAATTCAAGTGCACTACATTTGGTATCAGAGGAACTGTCTCAGCGATTCCTATTCAACTTTTGTTGGATTTTCTAACTCAAGTTGCATATGTAGAGACTTTTCTAGTAGATCTGAAGTGACTTGTGAAGGATTAGTTGGATTGCGCCATTCAGTAAGAATGTTGTATGCATGTTTAGTTACTGATAGAGGCATGTATATAGCTCGCAGGATGGTGAAAAGGAACCATACTGATGATGCTGAAACATTTAGATGGGTGAATCGAGAGGAGAACTCCTATTGGAGATGTTGCGAAAGAGACTAAAGCTGAGTCAAAAGGGGAAGAGCTAGATGCTGCAGCACTTCAGCGTATGGCTTAGGAAGTTGAGATTGAGAATTTGCAAAGGGAAATTCACAAATTGAAGAAGGAGAACAAAAAAAGGAAAAAAGAAGTTGAGGTAGCTAAACCAACTAAACCTAAGCAACCAAACTCCTTTTCAAGTTTTGAAGACCATGAAGTTTTGCAACTGCCCCCGGTTGCACAAGTTTCAAAGGTCAAGCTTCTAAAACCACTCAATTTCAGAGGCATGCAGGACTATCAAGTTTTAGAAGACTAGGTGTACGATATGGAAAATTATTTCATAGCGGCAAACATAGATGATCGTATGAAAGTTGTGTGCATGCAGTCTTTTCTCACTTATCATGCCAAAACTTGGTGGCACCAGATGTGTGCTGAAAAAGGGCAAACTAGAAGTTGGACCGAGATGAGGTCTCCTATCCATAAGGAATCCTTGTCAGATGATTTTGGTCTAAGACTTTGCGCCAAGCTGTAGTGGTTAAAGCAGTGAGGGGACCTTATGGCATTACGTTAATGCATTTGCTCAAAAGTGCATTAAAATTGCCAATATAAGTGACAAAAATGCTCAATATTATTTCCTGGAGGGTTTAAGTTCACTTTCTTGCAATGAGACTTTGAAGTTTAATCCAAAGACATACCTGGAGTGTAAGGAGGCAGCACAATAAATTGCCTTTAGTCACTTGCTCATGGAACAATATCAACAGACGTATGCTGGTACCTCAGACAAGAATAAGAATTTTGGGAATAAACAAGGTGATGATAAACAAGGGGAATAAACAGAGGGTGGAAAGAAGGTTCTGCCCTAGAGGCTCACAAGCAATGGTTAACAAAGGTGGTGGTAGCTTCTTCTTGTTCTAAGCCCTCTGTTCCTCCTCTTGGTGGGTACAAGTAGTAGCAATTTGCAAAACCTGCTTTTAGTGGAACATGTAGTGTGGGTCATTGCTTCCATTGTGGAGAGTTAGTGTGAGACACAAAATCCCTAGGCTCCAAAGTGGAGCCGGAAGGGTGCCACGTGGTAGTGGCCGAAGCGAAAGCCAAACGAGTGTAACACGTTTGGGCCAAAAGCTCCGACTTGAAAGGTCGAGAGTGGGAGTGGAACTCCTAACGAAGTACTCGAGGAATGAGCACGAAGCGAGCAATAAGCGAGGCTCCAAAAAGGAACCCAAAAGGACCAACACATGACACGTGAAAGTGTCCGAGATGGACTCGAGATGGACCCGAGTTGGAGTCTGAACTGGAGTCCGAGAAGGACCCGAGATGGAGTCCGAGGTGGAGTCCGAGTTGGAGTCCGAAGCGGAGTCCGAGTTGGAGTCCGAAGTGGAGTCCGAGGTGGACTCGAGATGGACCTGAGATGGAGTCCGAGATGGAGTTCGAGATGGACTCGAGATGGAGTCCGAGATGGACCCGATTTGGAGTCCGAGATGGACCCGAGATGGAGTCCGAGATGGACCCGAGATGGAGTCCGAGATGGAGTCTGAGATGGACCCGAGATGGACCCGAGATGGAGTCCGAGATGGAGTCCGAGATGGACCCGAGATGGACCCGAGATGGAGTCCGAGATGGATCTGAGATGGAGTCCGAGATGGACCCGAGACCGAGACCGAGACCAAGGTCGAAGCCGAGACCGAGACCGAGTCCGAGTCTGAAACTGGGACCGAGACCGAGTCCGAGTCCGAGTTCGAGCCCGAGTCCGAGTCCGAATACTAATACAGGCAGTTGGGTGAAAGCCCAAAGCGATCGTCCCCCGGGGGGGGGGGGTTCCAAAAGTATAGGGAGAGTGTGGGGTTGGAGCCCAGTGGAGCCAGTTTGGCCCAGGAAGGCCAGACCCAGTGTTGGGTGATGAGCTGACCACTGGGAAGTCCACCACTAGAGTGAACACGGACCGACAAGCGGGGTAGCTTGGTGAAGTGTTCAAGAGCCGGCTCTAGTTCCCCCAGGAGATCGACTGGCCGATGCTCCCAGTCCAAGTGTGGGTGGCACTACCTACTTGGATACCAGGCGTGGCTCAACGGAACCTCGCTCTAAGCCCATGGCTAGAGCACCCAAGGGCGGAAGGCAGGGAGAGTACCCAGGTGGCTCGCATAAGGCCATGGTGTTCCGAAATGTTGTCCCAAAGGCCCAGATTGTGGAAAGGAAGAGGAGCAGTCCTCTGGGGCAATGACCAAGGACGCAGTCGTGTGGTGAGGAAGTCCCAGAGGACCGTGGGACTTAGTGGTCGGGCCTGTGAGCCTCGATCCAGTGGTAGTGTTGGCAAACACGGCCAAGGGCAGAAAGGGACTTAGTGGGGACTGACAGAGGGATATTGGGGAAGGCTATTCCCCTTGTCGGTGGGCATCCTAAGGATGCTAAGGAGTGGATCTGAGATGACCACTCACGGATGGTTTGCCTAGTCTTGGAGAGCCAAGACTGTGATGCAAGTGGTATTGGACTACCAATGTGGCAAAGGTGATGGGGCATGGCCTTAGCGTAACAAGTTGCCATGTCAGTGGTACCTTTGAGTGTCGGTCATGGGATCGGACACGTGGAGCACTTGGACCAAGTGCAAATGTTGAGTGGCATGGATGCCATTCTCGGGGCTAGCAAGTCCCAAGTCCTGAATTAGACTTATGGAGGTTGTGAATGAGACTCCTCCAAGAGGTTGGAGGTGTGGTTAAGTGACTAAAGTAAAATGGAAAATTTAGTCGCTTACAGTTAGGACATAGATCCTTGGAATTTCCCAACAAGCATAAGACAAGATCTCATGTTAATATCATAAAGGAAGACGGTGGTGGTGAAGCTGAAGGGGTTGACGAGTTGGTCAATGCAAACTATGAGGAAGAGGAGGTGAGTTACTTTCGTTACTTTCTTGAAGCTTTTCTCACTATCAATGCAAACACTGATCCTTTGATGTATTTGGTAGGCTTTGTCTGCAAACACCGAATTTTAGTGATAATTGACATGAGAGCTACGCATAGTGTGATATCCAAAGACTTGGTTAAATTCTTAGGATTGAATGTGGAGCAAATATCGCCCATACACTTTCAATTTGCAAAAGGTGGGCCAGTAGCTAGAAAATTTTTGAATGATGTTCCAATAAAAATATCCAAGTGAAAAGAAAGAGTGGGCTTGGTAGTGTTGAAGATACCAGATTTTTAGATGGTGTTTGGTATGGATTTCTTCAACAAATATATTAAAGGGATTTATGGTGCTGGACAAAGTCATATCACATTAAAGTCAGAAGGATGTCCCGATGTGTCCTTCCAGTTGCAAAAGCACTCCTCAAAGGATTGAGATGCTAAGTTCTTAATTGCGAGAGTTGCTCAAAAAATAGTTAAAAAGGGATATTGGACCTTTTGGGTTCAAGTGATGGAAGTTAAGGGTGTTGGTGACTCAATTTGAATTAGTGATAGAGTTGATCCTGTACCAAAGAAAATATTGGAGTTGTTAGCGAAGAATTAGGATATCTTTTTAAAGGATTTGCCACCAGGGCTACCTCTTAGCCGTGAGGTTGATCATCAAATTGAGGTCATTCTGGGTTCTAAACTGCCTACAAAAGATCCATATTATTTAAACATCAAGGAGATGGTTGAACTCAAGAAACAACTCACAGAGCTTTTTGACAAAGGTCATATCTGACTAAGCAAGTCACCTTATAGAGCGTCAATCCTTTTTGTTATGAAAAAAGATGGAACTATGAGGATGTGTATCAACTATCGGGCACTCAACAAGATCACAGTAACAAACAGTTATCCTTTGTTTCGCATTGATGACTTGTTTGAGCAACTCTTAAAGGCTAAGTATTTCACGCGACTTGATTTGCGGTCTGGGTATCATTAGACACGGGTGGTAGATCAAGATGTGGAGAAGATAGCCTTTAAGACTTGATACAAATCTTATGAATTCCTTGTCATGCCATCTGGGTTATACAATGCTCCAACAACGTTCAACACAATGATGGATATAATATTTTGAGATTATTTTGACACATTTGTTTTTCTATATATCAACAATATTTTAGTCTTTAATGAAATGTTGAAGGATCATTTGAAACACTTGGAGCTGGTGTTTCAAAAGTTGCGTGAACACAAATTATATGCTAAGGAAAATAAATGTGCTTTTGGACAATTACGCATGAACTTTCTTGAATATATAGTTGGTGGTGGCGTAATTCAGGTGGATCCAAAGAAGGTGGAAGGGTGATGGCTTGGGATGTTCTGACCACTATATCAGATATTCATTCCTTTCTTGGTTTGGCAGGATACTATCTCAAGTTTGTCTGCAATTTTGCAAGAATTGCTCTTCCGTTGACTGAGTTAACAAAGAGTAAAATACCGTTTCATTGGACACCAGCTTGTCAACATGGTTTTGTATAGTTGAAGGAGATCTTGACTACAGTTCTTATTCTCAAAATCTCAGATCTTGATAAACCCTTCGAAGTGCATTGTGATGCATCTAGCTATGCTATTAATGTCGTGTTACAACAAGATTATCATAAATCTGTTCTCAAAATTACTTTTAGTACACCATTTTGTTTATACAAGTTCTTAGTGATGTGTTTGGTTTGAATAATGCTCTAACAATTTTCCAATAAATGATGGATAAAGTTTTTTATGATATGTTGAAAGTGACTATTAACTTCATTGATAATATCTTGGTCCACTTGAAGGGGACATGGGAGGAGTATGTCTGTGATACAAAGTGTTGGATTGGTAGTGGGAAGTTTGTTTAAAGTTGAAGTAGTCAAAGGATACAATTTATCTTAAGTACTATATTTTTGGTAAAGATTTGCAAGTTGATCTTGATAAATTTATAGTTATTCTGAAGTTTCCTACTCCAAAGTGTACGAATAATGTACAACATTTCTAGACAAAGTGTAAGTAGTATCTCAATCAATTTGTGGATCATTTTTTTAATCATACTCCACCATTGTGAATATTGTTGAAGTCATCAACATTATCTTTCATCTATTCTAAGGATTGCAAATGGGTATTTTGGATCCTAAAGTGTTATTAATAATTCTTCCAATTTTGGCATATCTTGACTACACTCTACTTTTTATTTTGTGTATAGATGCTTTTTATATCAGTCTTGGGGATGTTTGAAGCAAAAAAGCACAACATTGCATACATTAGCCATACATTATAACAAATAGATTTGAACTACTCCATAAGAGAGGAGTATTTCATAGCTGTTTTGGGTTTTGAGAAGCTTCATGCATATTTGTATAGGTCTTGAACATTATTAAAAAGTGGTCATGCTACATTTACTTTTTGCGAATATGATTGCATGTATCAAAAGTTACCTGTTAGCTAGTCCTTTTAGATATTCTTTCCTTATTGTCATGATAGTAGGAGGTTGGTATTGCTAGACCCTTTATCAATCCCTTTTGTTCAAGTGTTAATAAACTTTACTTAGCATTTGTATTTAGCAAAATGGATATAAGGTAGGAACCCCTATATGTTTCTTGTTGAGCATACTCAACTTGGCTTTTAATTCTCTTTTGTTCTGTCTTACATTGGCTTGACAAAAACCTTTGCGTGTTGAGATTAGTCCCTTAATATTGCTAAATGATAGCTTACCGTGTTTGCTAAACACTTTCGCTATCATGCACCTTGTGTTAGTTTGCAATCTAGCGCTATTCCATATTTAGTAAGTTATGAGTTAGTCCCAGATTTTAACTCTTGGTACTAAGGATGGCTAAGGGTGAAAGCCCAAAGCGTGCATTCCTCATAGGGCGGCCTATGGGGGTTCTAAAAATGTATAGTAGGGGTAGTGTGTAAATTGGGCATGACCAATTAACCTGAGGCACAGTCTAGCTCTCGCTTGTATGCTTGTTCTTGTTCTATGTCTAGCTTGGGTCTAAGCCCAAGTTCCATGCCATGTTAGCTAGTGGAGCACCTATATCCTCACATTAGGCCATTAGTATGTTGAAATAATGCTAAACTCTGTTTAGCTCCGTTTGGTGTGCTGGTCTTGGCATTAGGATGTTAGATGCTTTAGAACTATTCTAAGGTGTTCCATGCTCTTGTCCCTTCGTTCCTTGGGTTGTACACTCAGGAGTCACTAGTACCTTCGCTTTTTGGCTCCATGCTTAGGAGTTTAGCTTTGTTCATTCATTTAGTGGCCCAAGGCCTTAAAACTCAGGTTTTGCTTTGTTATCTTTGGACATGTGGCATGTGACATATGGCATATAGTTCCACATCATGGTTATCTTATGGTTAATCACTATAAAGAAAAGAGTGAAAACTACATATGTTACACTTACTTCATTATTAAAGTGGAAAAATTTGATTAATCGTATTGTTTGATAGATTTTAAAGCTTCAAATATATGATTTCAAGGTTGTTCATTGCCCGGAGAGTTTTATGGCTAATGCTAACACTCTTTCTTTAGCTCCTCTCCCTTTTTTTTCTCTTTTCCTAGTCCTAACAAGCTTCTTATTCCAACATCAGTGAACTTTCTAGACAAGGATTCTATGCCATCAGTGGTTATTGTACTTGATGTTTAATGGATTGGCACCAGCAGTAGGAGTTATACCACGTGCCATGAATGCCATTATCAACTGAGTTTGGTTGTTCAATTGCAAGCACATAGCATCAAGAAATTATACCAACTACTACTCCAGAGTCAAAGGAGGAGATTGGTGATCTGCCATGAAGATGAATAAAAAAGAAAGAGCAAAAGAAGAGAAATGACAAAAAGCTAGAAGGAAATGGTAGATCTAGACAATGCAAAAAACTAGATCTAAACCAAAATCCCAAATCCAAGCACTCCTTAGGGACAATCAAAGATGCCCCTTATCTCCACCAATGTGAGTGCATGGAATATGAAAAAGAAATACAGAAAATGTGCATATTAATTAACCCAAAAACCCTAGAAGCTCTATTTCGTTAAAGTGGGAATTGTCATTATCCCACTTGTAAAATAAGGTTTCCAAACCTTTATATAGTATATAAATATAACAAAATTCAACTGCATTGAGGCACATGCCATTTTATTTTAAACAAGGAAATGTCTACTCAATCACTTCTCCTCCCCCTGCCACTGCTTCACCTCTCTCTTCTCCTTGTTATCGTCGTCCAATTTCTTTCCATCCTTTTAATATTGGCTCAGTTGCTCCGAGTCTAGGTGGAGCCCAAGTCCCCATTCAATCTTTACTTTCCCCTTATTAATAAAACAACTTCGTAAACTTCCAATAACATGCTGTAACACTTCTAGTATAATGCAAATCCTCTCAAAGAATTGTCTTTTAATATTAATACAATGGCATGGAACCCCATGCCATAATAAGTTACATTTTTAAATAAATACATGCCATCTCAGACTGTTATTTTTTGCCTCCAACGCCTATACAATAATCTTGGAATTTCATCACTCTCCACACTATCAGGATTTAAACCCCATGGAGAATCATTTATGGAGTCCCTCAAACCACATTCTACAGAATCAAAACTGAGTTCGAGGAACAAAGGGTTCAACAGGCAGTCCATGGGAACGACGGTACTCACAAAACCAGGGGTCATGTTGTATATGGAGAGGCAATCTTCAAGAGGTTTGTCAAGACATGTAGCGAGCAGCAACCACATAAAACCCGCCTCTTGGAAGATGGAACACGAGACACCCAACGAGTTCTCCCTTCCATGTATACCAAGGGGGCCATATTGGAAGATGTGAATCGGGAACTCCAGAGTAATGGCTACAGGAAGCTGAGCCAATCTAGATTTAGTAGATTGTGGAGCAATAGGTTCAGGGATGTGAGTATAGGAAAGTACTCCAGCTTTTCAAAGTGTGACGAGTGCACTACTATCAAAATGGCTTTGTCGAAGAATTCTTGCAGTGCTCAAGAGCGAGAGACGTTGGTTAGAAGGCGGCTCGACCACAACATCGAGCAAAGAAGCTGCAGGATTGCATATTATCATAACAGGATTCTCTCCATGGAGAGACCTGACTCTTACCTCTGCATCATCCACGACAAAATGGACCAGAAAAAGACGTGCTTACCTCGACTCAATCCTGCCCCCAAGGCAATCTCTTCATCCATGCAGCTGCCTGTGTCTTTGTTTGGCATAATCGCTCATGGGCATGGTGCCCAGAACTATGGGAACTTCTTTGTACCTCTATGGGGTGGCGGGGGTGCAAACATGATGATTGCGTCCCTAGCAAAACACTTAAGGTCTCTGCAAAGTGCGCAGACTGAGCTGAACGGCCAACCCTTGCATAAGGCCCTTGTCGATCAAACCCCATACAGGGTTCAGCTGGAGGAGGAGCAAAGGCTTGCAGTATCGCGTGGGGCCCCATGCCATCCCAGTGAATATGTTGGCCGTCAGATTGTAGGGTTATCACGTGAGGCCTCATGCCATTCCGACGAGGCTGGTCGCCCGGTGAATGCACAGCCTCATCCAAACGAAGCAAAATCTCAAGGAAGTTCTTGCAGCCGATGTGGCCTTCCACCTCATCTTCTGCTCCAAACAGACAATGCTGGCAGTGAGAACAAAAACATGTACGTCTTCGCGTACTTGGCGATGCTTGTTGCCAAAGGCATATTTGAAACGGTTACACTTGGCTTTCTCATGGTTGGGCACACTCATGAAGACGTCGATGCTATGTTCAGTCACCTGGCAGAGTCCCTCCGGCGATCCAATGTCCTCACCCTCCCACAACTCTACGATGAATTCCAAAATTGCATCAAAGGCACTGTTGAAGCTGCACTTCTGACAGAGGTTCCAGACTTTAAGGGGTTTGTAAGAGGCTACATCAAGGACGGATCCGAAACGCTGATTGGCCACTCCAAGCCTCTTCAGTTTCATTTCAGCATGCGTGACGGTGCTCCAGTGATGAGGTACAAGATGAGAGAATGGGACACAGTGTGGCTGCCAGTGGACGGCATTGAACTCTTCAAGAGAGATCCCATAACTGGGGAACCTATGATTCCTCAGGGTTCCCCACGGCCGATGCACCCGGATGGACTCAAAGACCAGGAAAGTATAGTGGCCGGGATTAGATAGCATATTGCCTTCTGGAAGAGGGGGTTGGTGTTTGGTGGAGAATCCTATTTTCAGAGGTGCAAGCCTTTGCTCGAATACTGGGAGAAGATTATATCTGCTATCCAAAATGGGCCAGTTGTATATGAAGAATTGGAAGAGTCCTTTTGGCCAGAACCCAGAGCACCAGATAGTAGCGGAACAATGTCCTCTGGAAATGCAGTGACAGATAACGATGTTGAGGATCACTATTGTGGGCCGAGGAACAAGAAGCCGGATTCAGCATTCAATCCAGTACAGGTCTGCAAAGGAATGGTCGTGCTTGTCAAACCCAGTAATAAAAAACAAATGATATGGGTGGGGCACTGCATCACTGATGCAAAGGAGGACGCGGAAACTAACTCCTTCAATGTAACTGTGGAGTGGTTCAAGCCAAGTTCCGAATATACGAAGGATTGCCTAGAAAAGAGATGGGTGCTGAATCCAAGGGATCCCAGCATGAGCATATCGGTGGATAATGTTGTGCATGGTTGGATGCGGAAGCAGAGTGCCACCATCACCTTGCCAGACCATGCAAGAGATGCAGCAAGAGCATTCATAACCCGGGTTCAAGGTGAGATTCATTAATATTCCTTTACTAAGTTTCTAATGTATTTTATTTCAAGGTGAACAATCCGAATCTAAATCAGAGGAGGTGTGATGGCATGTGGCCTTACGCCATTCCTAGGTGAGATGATACAAATAACAAGTATAAATTCTTAGTTGTTCTAGCAAATCTTACTTAAAGTTCAAGGTGAACAAGCCGAATATGAATTCATCGGATTGTTATAACAAATTGCGAGGTGATGGCATGAGGCGATACGCCATTTGAGAGTGGTAGCCATTCCTATATGAGGTGAGTGAAATATTTATTAGAAATACCTCATTCAATTGTGCACTTCTAAGTCTTGGTCCACTCAGTACTGTTTGCATGTTTTTATTTTAATTCTTTCTCTAAAATGTTATTTAGCATGTGGCTTCATGCCATTGCTCTCCACAATCATGCATTGAATTTTTCTATCCTTGCATAATACTTCTCCATATATATAGCATGTGCGCACATGTGATATGGTTCATTAGGCCTGATATAGTGTGTGAGGTAAAACAAAGATGATGTGACATATGCATTTACCAATCACACGTGCATAAATCTAATAATATGGCGTGTGGCCCATATTAATGGCACATAAACCCATATTGTGGGCTTACGTGCTTTATGTACCATCATTCCCTTGCAGCGTGTGTGTTGGTTTCCTTTTATAACACAACAAACTCCATATTTTAGGGTGAGGAGCGTTCTCATGGCAAGCACAAAATCTGTAAGTGAGGCAGAAAAGGAGACGGAGAAGGAGATAGGTGAAGATGTAGAATATATAAGTCTTCCAAACTCCCCATACTATACTCCAGGTGATCATTTTTCTAAACAAACGGCAACATTAACAACTATCGAGAACGCCCCAGTAACGTTAGAGACAACAATCCAAAGCAAAACAACTGACCCGGAGAAGGATGATAGTACCGCTGAGAGTACCAAAAAGGAGGTGTCCACTAGCGCTTAGACTTATAATGGCGTGTGCCCTCATGCCATTTACTTGATCACCAAATACCTTTTTCCCTTTGCACTAGTATATCTTAATACCGGTTTGAGAAATAGAATGGCATGTGCCCTCAGGCCTTTTACTAAATCACCTTTGAAAGAAATGCAAGCCTCTATGTCGTAAAAAAAAGGTACTAGAGAAATTCCTTAATAATATGAATGTTATTTAGTTTCATGAAAATACACTAAGGGTCAAATGAGTTAAATGACTTCTCCAGACTAGCAATGCCTCTTGCTACACCTTCACAATTAGATTCGTTAGAAAAAGATAACATTGAATAACAACTGACCCGGAGAAGGATGATAGTACCGCTGAGAGTACCAAAAAGGAGGTGTCCACTAGCGCTTAGGCTTATAATGGCGTGTGCCCTCATGCCATTTACTTGATCACCAAATACCTTTTTCCCTTTGCACTAGTATATCTTAATACCGGTCTGAGAAATAGAATGGCATGTGCCCTCAGGCCTTTTACTAAATCACCTTTGAAAGAAATGCAAGCCTCTATGTCGTAAAAAAAAGGTACTAGAGAAATTCCTTAATAATATGAATGTTATTTAGTTTCATGAAAATACACTAAGGGTCAAATGAGTTAAATGACTTCTCCAGACTAGCAATGCCTCTTGCTACACCTTCACAATTAGATTCGTTAGAAAAAGATAACATTGAATAATATCTAAATGTTCTCACCATTAAGTTATATGTCTGGCTAATAGGAATGACGTTCATCTTGGAAAGCTCACCACATGCTCAATGAACAAACAAATAGTGTGTGCGCGCATGCCATCGCTCTTCTTTAGCTTCAAATTCAGCTTGTTTACCTTAACAATGAGATTTATTATACAACCAGATGGACTCAGTCTGGACACAAAGTCACCGCGCTAGTCACCATGCCCCAGATATGTCTAGCCTCTGGACAAAAAACATATAATTTCACGTCATTTTCAAATACTTGAAAATTTGTACCTAGTCCCATTTTACTGAATAAATCCCACTTTAACGAAATAGAGCTTCTAGCTTATATATAGGAGCAAATGGTTTGGATTGAAACCAATCTAATGGCTACCAAAATCCCATTACGCTAATATTAGTATACGGCATCGTAGCCGTACACTTGGCCCTCACAATATGTTAATGTAAGGAACCAACTCCCTGAAGTGTTGTAGGCTAAAGGATCCCCAAAGGCATGACTAAAAAGATAAAGAGTTCATCGGATGGGATCGAGTCTGAGATCGAGTCCAAGACTGACTTTGAGACTGAGTTCAAGATAGAGTCCGGGATCAAATCCAAGGCCGACTTCAAGACCGAGTTTGAGACCGAGTTCGAGACAGAGTCCAAGATCCAAGATCAGGTCCGAGACCGAGTCCGAACTCGGGAAATTGCAATTGACTCCAACTGTCCTTCCGAGGCACAAGAGGGAGTATTATGGGCTTGGCACCAAACATAGCTATACACATACCAGATAACATCACGTTGCATCTCTGGGCATCTCGGTTACACAACGATGTCCCATATGCCCGTCTGAGGTCGAGTCCAAGATCGAGTCCAAAACCGAGTCCAAGTCTGAGTACTAATATAGGTCAAGGGGTGATAGCTCAAAGCATGTGTCTCCCGGGGGGGGGGGGGGGCTGCAGAGGGTTCCAAAAATATAGTAGGGATAGTGAGGTTCAGGAACCAGTCTTGAAGGAACTTTCTAGTAGTGCTTCCAAACTGACTTGAGGTCGAGACTGGGGCCGAGGGGAGTGAGCATGGACTTGGGTGGTGCCGGAGGGGCCACCCAAGGAAGTGCTCAAAAGTAGCTCCCACTCTCGGAAGGGAAACCAACTGTGGTGCTCCCGGCTCATGTGGAGTGGTGCCCCACACTGAGTACCTTGCGGCTCATTATTCCTTGCCCTTCCTAGGGGTTGGGCCTTCCCTTTGGGATGGAAGTGGAGGGGTAGAGGTACCCATACTGGGCCGTTAGGCCATGGTGTTTCGCCCCAGTGTCCTGAGGCAAGTGTTGCACCCAAGGCTTGGGATTTAGAGGGTCCTATAATCAAGTCTTGTTGTACTAAGGGATGTTAGGAACCTGGAGGCTTGGTGTGTTTGGCTGCTTGTGCTTGCGGGGAGTGTAGCCGAACCTTAAGTCCAGTCTAACCTAGGGAGGGGGATTGGGAGAGATTTGGGAATCTGTGGATGGATGGCTAACAGTCTGTTGCTCGTGCAGTGAGTAGTTGAACCCAAATAGTTCTAAGTAGGAGTTAGTACAATAGGCAGGAACCTTGGTGAGGGAACTTAGCTAAAGCCAAGGCAGTGTTGGTCGGATAGACGAGGTAAACTTGCAAATTGGGAATGAAAAATTTGTGGCTTACAATTTGGTATCAGAGCCTTTTCCTTAGTTTTAGCGAAGGATAAAGATGGATTGTTGGAAGATGGCAAAGGCAGGGCGTATACGAACCAAGGCAGAGATGGAACCTCCTCCAGAGCTAGAGCCTTCAGTTGAACAAAAAGCTATGGATGAGGAATCCTTGCATGAGGAAGACTCCAATGAGGAAACTTCCAAACAGGAGTCTAGTGGCGAGGTTCGGTCATTCAAGGCTTAATTGGATGTTCTAGAAAGACAATTGGCACAAACCAATGCCCTGCTGGAGACTGTCGTACACAAGCTAAAGTGTGACATAAAGCGGTAGAAAAAGTGAAAGATTGCGAATATTGGCAGCGCAGAAGGTGTGGACCCTTCGGCAGGGTCTGAGAAAGAACCAAACAAGGTCGAACGGACCGAAGTAGAATCAGTCCCTCAAGCAGTTCCCAAGTATAAACCAAAGCCCCCACCGGTCTTCAAGGGAGTGAATGACTATAAGGTGGTGAAGGATTAGTTTTACAATATGGAAGACTACTTCCGAGCGTTATAGTTACCAAGATCGGAGAAGGTTCCATATGCAAAACCATACTTAGCAAATAATGCCAAGTCTTGGTGAAGAACAACAGAGGCCAATGAAGGACTGGTGGCCACTTGGGAAATGATGAAAGCGAGGATCCGCACGACTTACATTCCTCCGAATGCTACTCTACACCTAAGGGATGAGTTGAGTAGGCTGAAACAGACCGGAACCATTCAAGAGTATGAGAATGGGTTTATGGTAAAGAGGATACTTGTCACAGATATAGGTGATATGGATGCATTCCATGCTTTTATATCATGCTTGCAAACCTGGGCTCACGGTGAAGTGATGCATAGGAGCCCGACCAACTACAAGGAAGTGTTGGATGCGGCTATCAAAGTACATTTCAATGGTAACCTGCGAAAGGGGAACAAGACGGGGTAGGGGTCCACGTTTAACAAACAGGCCAAACCAAGAGGAACATATGGCAAAGGGAAATTCAAGAAGAGTTTTTCTAAGAATGAGTCCTCGGGGTTCCAGAAAGGTAGATTCGGTGGTCAGCAAGCAAATACATAGGGGAGTCAAGCAAAAAGAGACAAACCCACGGATAAAAAAGTCAAGTCTGCTAGCAATGTGGGAAACAATGTATGCTATAACTGTGGTGAAGTGGGACACTTTTCAAGGGAATGTCCCTACCCGAGGAAGGCTAGATCCAATATAGCCATTAAGTCGGGTGAAATTCAAATTGAGGTACATGATCCAATGCTTAGCTTACAGTTACTCATTACACGAAAAACTTTGGTAAAGAGTTATTTACAACATCTACTAGTCCTCTAAGGGAAGCTCGGAGATAGCTTTGTTAAGATCCTTATTGACAAAAGTGTTTCGGATAATTTTATGGTTGCAGATATAGTTTGGCAAACCGGACTAACGGTGCAGCGGCTTGGTGAACCAGAGTTTGTTCAAGGTAGCCAAAGCACCAATGAGGTACTTCGACAAGCATGAGTCGATGTATGGACATGGAAAGTAGACATGGATTTCACCGTGTTGGACATGGCAGAATTTGACGTAATCTTTGGGATGGATTGGTTCAATCAGTTTATGGTAGCCCTGCATGGACAAGGTAGGAACCTTGTGGTACTGGTGAATGCCTAGGGAGCAAGATCCAAGGTGGAGCCCCAGGATCTAAAGGTAAGGCGATGCAAGGCCAAAGATTCCTACCTAAACTTGGTGTTCACGAGAGGGCAACTCACTAAAGGAACCAAGGTAGCATTTTTGTGCTTATTCTCGGTGAAGAGTGATAAAAAGACAGGAATGGAAGAAGCACCTTTAGTGATTTAGTGGGTGTTGGACCAATTCCAAGATACCATGCCGGAGGAGCTATTGGTGGGGTTACCCCCTACACGACTGATAGAATATAAGATTGAGCTGATCAAGGGTGCTAAGGCAATGGTGTGTCCACCCTATTGTTTGAACGAAAAGGAACTCGAGGAGCTCAAGTGCCAAGTAGAAGAGTTGGTAGACAAAAGGCATGCTAGGTTGAGCAAATCGTCATATAAGGCGCCAGTGTTATATGTGAAAAAGAAAGATGGTTCTATATGCATGTGCATAGACTATTGGTTGCTTAACAAGTAAACAAAGAAGAATAAATACCCTTTGCCAAGGATTGAGGACTTATTTGATAGATTGGGAAAGGCAAAATACTTCTCGAAGATTGATCTAAGGTCAGGATACTACTAGATCAGGGTAACAGAGGAAGATGTTTAGAAGACAACTTATTGGACAAGGTATAAAAGCTTTGAATTTCTGGTGATGCCCTTTGGACTGTGCAATGCGCCGGCAACGTTTTCGGTATTGATGAATCACATCTTTGTACCCTATCTGGATCATTTTGTGGTCGTCTATATTGATGACATCTTGATTTATAACAAAATGCTAGAGGAGCATGCCGAACACTTGACGAAGGTGTTTGAGAAACTAAAGGAACACAAGCTATATGCTAAAGAGAGCAAATGTGACTTTTCTTAATAAAAGGTAAAATTTCTTGGGCATGTGGTGGACAAAAACGGGCTCAAGATGGACCCTGAAAAGGTCCAAGTGATCCAGGAATGGGAGCAACTATCAAATGCAAATGAGTTTAGGGCATTCTTGGGGTTATGCAACTACTACCGAAAGTTTATTAAACACTATTTGAGAGTAGCTCTACCTTTAACAGACTAAATGGGTAAAGAGAAGATTGTATGGACAGTGGAATGTAAGGCGGCATTTGTCCACCTCAAAAAGAAGTTGAGGAAAACTCCCATGTTGACATTAACAAACTTTGGTAAAGACTTTGAGGTAAAAATGAATGTTTTGGACTTTGCATTTGGCGAAGTTTTGAAGGCAGTGTTGGTCGGATAGATGAGTTAAGCTGGCAAATTGGAAACAAAAAATTTGTGGCTTACAGTTAAATGTAAAAGCCAATACTTATTCTAAGCATATGCTTAAGATCTAACAGCTGAGAACTAATTATAATTGCCTTAATACAAAAAATTGCTCTATATTATTATTCTTATCCAATATTGCTTTTTAAAATTTGATAACATTCTTTGATACTATCATGTTATGCTATAAAAGACATATGTTAAAATAAATTTAGAAGAAAACTAAATTTTTTTTTATAGTAATTGCAATAGAAGTTGTTTATTTATGTTTTATAATTTTTATATTAAGATATTTAACATAGCACTTTAAAAAACTTAGTGTGTTTTTATTTGGTTTCATTTGAGGTGATTGGTATACATCTTTGATAAGTTCATTACAAATTACGATAATAATGTGGTGTATCATCTTACTTATAAATAAATAAATCTTTAACGTACGCTATAAGTTTCAAATGTCTTTAATTTTGTTAAACATTTTTTTTCTTTAATTATGTGTCATATTTGAGGTGTTTGTGTCACTTATCTCACTGTTGGGACTAATGATCACTGCTGCTGTTACCTTGGGTACCTTTATCAAATTGGAAATGGTGTTGCAAATGAAGACCACCAAGAAAGGAAATGTTACAGCAGCTACCAAGGACTAGTGATACCTCAGCTACTATTTTAGTTATGCAAAGTCATCATTAAAGAAATGGAAAGCAATGTTTACCATAAAAATTTAAGGATATGGATGCATGCATTATGTCCACGATGCTTGTGTCAGTTGTACATACCCGTTTAGGTTTTAGGGTTTAGGGTTTAGGCGCATTTAGGCATTTAGGGTTAAAGACACCCCGCAGTGCTGCAATTCAACAATATCGCACTGAGAGGGTAGCATGCCCAATTTTTGTATTAGTCCCTTTGGGACATGGGGAATGTACATACACGTTCAGAGCTACTCTACGTGATCCTCTGATATTGCAGCTGGACCTAGTCCTGGAGTAGTAGTGGATGAGGTCGTCTCAGTCAAATCGTGTCAATATCCAAGTCTCCCCCACGTGCTGAGCGTAGAACAGAGTGAGCCCGGGTAGGTTTTGAGCTCATGAGCTCACGAGCTGAGCTCATGAGCTGAGCTCACGGCTTCTCAAACACAAGAAAAACATTGGTTCGTCCCGAACCAACATCTTTCCATTCTTCAAATTTTGATTTAATCTATATTTCCAAGTAAATTCGACTAATAAAATACAAATATAAATATAGATCCGAACACTAAAAGCAATCTAAAAACACTTCTCAAGCTCCGCAACTGTAAGGCTTGCCTGGTGGATGTGATGGTCGATCTTAGGATCTTGGTTTAGTTCCTGCATAAAAATGTAATAGATGTGCTTGCAGGCTAAATATACCTTTCCCCTGTTCTCCCGCTGTGTAAAATCTGGACAGGTACAGGATGGATTTTCGCAGATTTTAACAGTGTAGCTCGTACCCTTTGATGACTCAGTCACAATAATAAACTCCTTAGCCATAGCACTGATGTAGTTTGTCTTTGTGATTGTGCACTTTAGCTCTTTTGCCAACTTGATCTTCTCTTGTGCACCTTTCGAAATGGAAGACCTGTATTGTATAGCCTTCCCATTCCTAGCTGGTCGTGTATGCCGGTCTAGTGTTGATATTGGTGGCATAGCAGTACTAATAGCAACATTTGAGGAAGTCTTTAGCTTGAAACCTGCTCTCTCCAGACTTTCAATCTCTTCTTTCAAAAGATTGCAGCTTCGCTCAACTGGCCACTCATTTGGCACAGAATCTGGCTTCAAAATAATTGAGCTGTGGATCTGGCTTGTATGAGTAACATCAGTCCCACAACAGTAAATCCAGCTTGACTGGCGGCCCTTCACTCCTAGATCTCGACAGCCCCAAAAACATGGCACTGCTGAAGAACTTGAACCTGAGCACACAAAAGCGAGACACTGACCTCGACTCCCAATCATTCCAGAGCAACGTGCATTGCACTTGGCACTGACTCTTCGAATTGCCCAGTTGATACGAGAAACTGGCTCGCGAGAAATAACCTTTACCATTCTGGCACTAACCTCTGGCACCTCCTCCACTCCATGTTCCTTAGTTCTTTTCCGGTGTCGTGGAACAGAATGGTAGTCAAACTCTGGACGGTGAGAGCTAGAAGGAGTGATGTTTGACCCATCAAATGTCTGTCGACGCTTCATACGGGCTGTTCTCATGTCCCCAAGTGGCTCATAACTTGATTTCATAGGAGTTCCAGCAACAACTTCCTCCACCATCTTGGACATTGACCCTGCTGCTGGTGTTGTCCTTCTACCAACCCGCTCTTGAAGCCTGTCTAAGTTCGGACCTGTACCAGCAAACCTTGCTTCCTGTGCAGCCAAAGCTTTTGATGATTGCTCAAGAGATCTAGTGAGGTCGGAGAGTGTAGCTTCATAGAGGGACACTTTTCCCTTCCCTGCTTCGGAAGCTCTCCAACTCCAATGTTTGCTCTCAGAGAGATTAATTGTTGGTGTAAGTGCAATATCATCAAGTGGTTGATCCTACAAAAAATGCAACATTTGAATGTGACAAGAAAGAAAATGAGAGAAAGCTTACATGGAGAGTATAATGACCCCACTGAAACATTCGAACTTCCCACCATGCAAGCCAGCATTCCATTTGTGGAAGGTTTTCAATTGGCACTTTGTCTCCTTCACGCCACCATATGCGCATTTCATTTGCCTTTGCCTCGTGCTCCTCTTTAGTTGGTGCATCCATCCATTTCCGACAAAGCTGCTTGAACTCGTGATGGAAGGTAGACTTGATGCATCGGCAATGTTCATTGACGCTCTTTGCCCAATGAAACTCACAACTCTTCTCTCTACCTTGTAATGGCTGACTTTTATCACCTCCGAATACTTGTCGTACAGCCAACCAGTTAGCACCAGCTGCATCTGCCATGAAACCACGGAAGTTGGGTTTCTTCCCGGTTCGCTGTTCAACAACCTCGGACATACATGTCCAAAAGATGGTTTGTGCTTGAAAATCTTGAACTTTGAATTCGGCTATAGCTATAGTCAAATTGCACTGCAACCTATAAAAGGAATGGTTATAATGTAAATTGGTATAGATCCTTAAAAAATGAAAAGCCACTTACTTGTGATCATAAACATGAGCTCCCATTGTTGACCAGCCTGAAACTCGTTCCATATGGTCAAAATGGATCCAGGAATTAGCTAAATCCCCATCTCCATCCATATCCATTCGTTGTACAAGGTCCACACCAGAAGCAGGACCAAGGGTAGACATCTTAAAGATGAAAGGGCGTTGATTGTTCGAAGTCACTTGGCCAACGAATAAGCTCCCATGAATAAACTCATAGGGACATTTTCTCTTTAGCTCCAAAATCCCATCCAATCCAGATTGAAGCTTTCCATCTCGCCCTTCTCGCATCCAGTTCTTTATTCTACAAAAAAAAAGAGTGTTATTAGTGATAAAGTAGAGTTAAGTGTTAATTTTATACCTGTTTAAATTTGTCATAGGTTCTATATTTCGAAGTAGGTCCTTCAAGCTATTCTCCGTGAACTCTTTTTGGCTATCAGATTGTAACAACATGTCCACCACATAGTCCTTTAGTATAGACTGTTGAACACACTTTGGAGTTGCTGCACTTTTCTTCCTAGCCTCTGTAGTAACAGCAGTCTTCAAATTGCGAAAAGAATCACGGCGGATTCCTTCCTCAATTGCGTGTTGGTGGTATCCAATATGCACTGCTGCTCTGCCTAAACATCCATCCCGTGGAAGAAAATAATACATTTTCGCATCGCAACATGCTTGACACACAGGTGTTGCCCCGCATTTGCGACATCTAAATCCTGTAGCAACTTCATCACGCCTAGGGGGATTGATTGCTGAGCCTTCAAAGAAACACATATTCTTGCCATGATCAGAAATGCATTTCTCAGCGACACACTGAAGCTGTCCACCGCAATGGACTATGGACACAGATCCATCGAAATGAGAGAAGTGGGTCGTCTTTACTCTGCACCAATTATGTGGATCAAGACGTGTTTCCATACCCCTTTTCCTGCTTGACGAACTTGCTGGTGGAAACTCGAAGAATATATTCCCATTATAGGAAGAAGGAAGCTCCTCACCTCTCATGTACTGGAACTCCTTCAATTCCAACCGTAATGATCGAGATTGCCGAAATGCCTTATCCACCACTTCAAAAACTGGTCCAGAAGGAACACACCTACTTGTCTGGGAAGCTATGTCAGGAAGCTCATCTTCTTCATTTTCGTCACTGGAGAGAATAATAACTTCATCCTTCACTCTTTGCACAGTTGGCTGTGAAACTGATGCGCTCTCCTCTCCTCGCTTCGGAGATCCTGTAACTAGAATCTCTTGACCTGTACATCTATCAAGATCCCATTGAATCCCATTCTCTCCCACACCACTGTCGAGAAGAATGGATTTTTCTATCTGATTACCCTTATCACGACATACATTCTCCAAACTAACTGATCCTGGCTTCAGCTTGAATCTTCTGCAGAGGAAGGTCTCTCCTATAACACTCCTAGAGAAAACAATTGGAGGCTCTTGATCGAACTTCAAATAGAATTCTCTCATATCTTCTCCTTGCTCGAGCACTTAGAAAAAAATTTGGGGAGAAACTGACAAGAAAGAACAAAGATATTCTTCTGTATTGTGAGCATTAATTAGCTATGTCCTTGCAAAGGACAAGTTAATTATTTTAACAAAATATACAACCGTTTAGAATCTAGAGAGATATGAGAATCTTAAAGAGCCGCCCATATTAATTGTATAATTGATTGTGAGAGGAATAATAATGTTGAAATGAATGTGGTTATGAGTGAGAAGCGCCAATCAATCACAAAAGTTGTAGCATTGATTTTTTGTTCTCCCTCTCATCTCCATGCTCTCTTCCCTTCAAGAGAGTTTCATTCTTTTGTGACAAGTGAGAGAGACTCAAGCTCGAAAAGGTTGGTTCGTGCGCGGTTTTTTCGCGCGCTTGAGCAGGGAAGGGCGAGAGAAAGGCGCTTCAATCAAGAAATGTGCTTCAAGACGCTCCTCAAACAAGGTATGCTTCCTTGAGAAGGTCGGTTTGCGTGCGAACCGACGTCTCCTCACTTTCTTTCTTCCATTAGAAGTTTCTATTTTCTCAACTTTTGTTTTCTCTTGAGGGATAGAGATGTCGGTTCTTGTGCGAACCGACATCTCCTAGCATTCTATTTCATTTTCTATTTAGCTTTTTGCCCATCTCTACCTCGTTTTTTTTTTTTTTTCCTTGTTGAAGGGGTGGGAAAGATCGGTTCGCGCGCGAACCGACGTCTCCCCACCTTTATTTTTTCTAGAAGCGAGCTTTCTTGATTTTTTTCATGTTTCTAGTGGTGAGATTTCTATATTTTAGAAAACAGAGAGAGATTGAAATGTCGGTTCTTGTGCGAACCGACATCTTCAAGGTTTTTTTTTTTATTTCATTGACTTGATGGGGCATTTCATGTGAAAATTAGAGGGTGGAAGATGTCGGTTCTTGCGCGAACCGACCTCTCCCGTATTCTTGTTGTGTTTTTCCTTTTTCTTGAGAGGTAGGGTGAGGTCAGTTCTCGCGCGAACCAACCTCTCCCAGTGACTTATGTTTTTTTCCTTTGCATTTCTTGTAGTTTACAATCTATTTTTCACATCTTTTACTTACAAACTTTTCTTGTGAGAGCAGATATAAATCAAACTTGACTGCTTGAAACTTCCAAAAAGGGACTTGAACTTCAAATGCCACAGGTTTGCTTTACATTACAAGTTAGATGTTTTAATAGTTTTGCTTTTTATTTTAGAGGAAGCGCCGAGGCCAACCTCAATGGTCTCGATCTCCAGGAAAAGGCAGCCGCCTTGATCGCTGTGGGCTTGGCCGATTGAGTGGAGATTCATCTCAAGTATCTAATGAAGTTTCGGCTAGTCATGCTGGAGGCAACGATGAGTATAACAATGACGTGGATGTTGAGATGAACACTCAAATCGATGTTGGTGTTATTGAGGCTGTTGGTACTGGTGTTCCTGAGGCTGCGGGTACTGGTGGTGGGGTACTTGCATCTGATGTTGGCGGTGGTGGGGGTGCTATGCCTTCGGTTGCTGAGGCTGCTCGCGGCCAGGTCAATGAACCAGCTGAGGACGTTATTGGTAGCGTTGTAGGTGGATCTACTACAGAGGCTACTGGGGGCATGGTAGCTGCTCCTACTGCTCCTCAGGCTGGTGGTGCAGGGGGAGCTAATGGTGGTGAGGGATTATGCATGCATGATTCTGACACCATCTTGAATGATCGTGTTCGGGACACAATTATCCAAGCTCAAGAACGGACAGTCAGTAAAGTGTTACAGGAAATGGCGTGGAATGGCCCTCATCGATTTCTAGTTCCTTTGTGCCGATTGGTTCAAAGCCATTGGGTGCGCTCAGCTTACGACCTCAACATGGCTATCTACAGCTCCTTTGCCGAGGTCGGGTTTGGGAGCACAGCTGGTACCTTCATCGTTTCACCAACTTTCCCTGGAACCGGCCGGACAGAGTCAGTGACTACTGAACTTGAGGAAAAATGGGATCCTATATGGCTGCGAAAGTCTCGTGAGTTTGATGGATTCTTAGGACAACATGTGGAGACAGCAGGGTTCATTGGAAAGCTCTTTTGGGTGATCGATGGAAACCATAGGTGGCTGGCATTTTGGAAGTGCATTCAAGAGAAGTTCCGAGATGACGAAGAACGACACATTAGTGTTCCAGTCACACTTGTCGAACCAATGACTCGGGAGCACACTGTGAAGCTCAACATGGCATGCCATAAGATCAACATGTAAGAATTTATTTTTTGTAAACTTAGCTAATATCGTGTTTTTGCAGGCTAAACCAATTTGCGTTTCAAGCTCATACATTGGTACATGACATTGAGCACCTTCGGTTTATGGGCATGCTCTCGCTAGAGGAGGTCCAAACGTTGTACAATCGTGAGGTATTTGAAGCAATTCGAGTGAAGCTAGGAGCTAGGAAAGGCCAAGAATTGCAGACTTGGTACCAACTGCCACTTGATTTTCTAGTTGCTGTCTGGGCGAAGGTAAATTATTATTGAAGTATGTATCAACTTACATAATGTTTCTTGCAGCCCATAATCAAAGGAGAAAGAGCGTCATTCTTTAAAAATGCTCGAGGGGACGAGCAGCAGAAGGAGATGGAGTGGCATGCGATTGAGTAGCGAATTTTGAATACGAAGAGAACAAAGGTGAAAAAGTTGCTCTCGATTGCAGACATACGACGCGGGCAGGAATGGCTTGATAGCATTGCCGAGATTTGTTCTCGCGTTCGTAAGTTCTTATAAAATTTGTGAAACATTTCATAACTCTTTGTGTGTGTAGGAACTGGTAAAGCACCGGAGGAACTCATTTACAACATCTCTAAGAGTAAAATGTCCTTTGCTGAACAAAGTGTCTGCTTGGAACTTCTCAACACTTGGCTGCGAAATAACGAAAAACGCTGCGAGATAAGGATGGAGAAGGTGATGAAGGAGAAGGCGTACATTTCTCAGAGTATTGCCGCTGGTGAGGAGATGCTACAAGTCTGGGATGAGAAGTTTCTTTCCAGCACCCGCACAGGTATCACTCTCGAAGAATATATTCGTGCTTGTCTTGCGGAGCTAGGGAATGGTTGGCTTCCACGTGGTGGGACGAGTTCGGCTGAGTTCAAGAACCAACCAGGACAACCATTTCT
Source organism: Selaginella moellendorffii (assembly GCF_000143415.4). NCBI lineage: Eukaryota > Viridiplantae > Streptophyta > Lycopodiopsida > Selaginellales > Selaginellaceae > Selaginella > Selaginella moellendorffii. The sequence continues at coordinate 339,940 of NW_003314393.1, read as the reverse complement.
TGCGAGGCGCATGGTTTACAGGTATTTTTTCAATTCTCATTTATATATTGGTATTTATATTTTTGTTTTACTTTGTAGATATTTAAAATATAGCCCCGGCGCACCGGTATACACAACCGGTGTTTTGCAGAAGCTCCTGACTAGAGGCAAGAAGCTTGGGATGTATGAGCCAGAGTTCTACTGTCCTTGTACACATGAGAGGGAGCTATGCCTGTGGTACCTTGAACTCGTGGAGCAGATGCCAACATCGGACTTCGAGCTAGATCTCTACCTTGAATGTCATCCAGGTTCACTTGAAACTCAGCACTTAGCTAGGAAATATTAACCTTGAGTTATATTCTTATTTTCCAGAGGCTCTTTCTGACTATGATAACGACATTGTTGAAGTTCAACAACTAAACCTAGAAGTCAGCACTCAGGAAACCATGCCAAATCCAAATACTGTTGAACCAGAGGAAATTGTACAGGAAATTCCAGCACAAGAGATTCCAGTACCTGCTCCTCGCAACCCCCGAAGGGGCCGTCATGAAACCTTTCATGAGAGTAAGGACTTTGATTTGGAACATTCTTTTATTCATTCTTGACTTCACTTTTTTTTTTATAGATGTTGCAGAGAGCAGCCATCAGTCTTTTCGGCGGACTAAGACATTCTTCCCATCCCTCCCTACGGCTACAGATGACGACCTAGAAGAGCTCTCCTCTGCAGCGATGCATAAACAGGTTAGTAAGCATGAATTTTATCTTCAACTTTTAGTTCTAATAATTGATTTTCAGGTTCGCCCTCTATCCCCAACGGCCAGTGTTGGGGAAGTTGCTATTCTCATTGGGGATTACACACAGCTTTTAGATGCTACTAGTCGGGAGCTCTACATGCTTGATCGGTGGATCCATGGTTTGGGTCAGCTCACACCTTATGGGAAGATCGATTTCATCTTTTTTGATCTTCCCGATGGGATGGCACCACCACAGGGGGATACTCCGTCATGGAATGTGTTGCAGGCCCAACACATTTCCCAAGCCTTAAAGGTTGCGAGCAGCTTCATGACATACGAGGGTGTGGTTGTCATGATCCTTCCTCGCTCTCTAATGTGGGAAGGCCTTCTCGCACACTTGGCTGACAACGATGATGGATTTGTTGAGTTTTCATCTGGCTGCCTTCTTTCGAGTATGGCGGTGGACACAAAAGGCACTAGCAGGCAGACGCGAAAGGTGTGTGACTTCTTTATCTATAAATTAACTCTATTCTATTTTTTTTTTCCAGATTTATTCCTGGAACTACCATGCTCTATGCCACATTGGGAACCGGCGTAATGCCACACGAGCTGACGAGCGTGCTGCTCTTGCTTTACCAGGATATGACAGCTCTACAGACATCATCCCAAATGTGATTGACTCGGACGTTCTTCACCCAGCGTTCCCTGGTTATCGACATCGTTCGGTCACGGCCATGCAAATCTTGTTGGAGTTATTTTGTCCGCCAAAGGGGATTGTGCTTGATGCTACAGCAGGATTTGGATCAATGGTGCAGGCAGCAAAAGAGACAGGCCGAGCGGTTTTTGCACTTGAGAAGGAGGGTGCCTTTGAGGACATTCTTAGGAGATTTTGCGACAGGTGATGTTAGTGCTTGAAATAATCTATAATATTTATTCTCAAATGTTTCTATTTTATTAGGTCTACACTTATCACACACAGTGTTTCAGTCCACACGCTTGATCTTGATGATATGGATGATCATATGGACCAAAGTCAATTCCACTTACCTATTTATGCTGAACGTATGGCACAACATTACATACAACACGAGCCTATAGTGAAGGAGCATTCCACTATACCCATTTCTACTTTTCTGGATATGGAAGCAGAAGAAGATTGAATATATTCTGATTTTAATATAAATTATATTGTTTAATATATTATTTTCTTTTTTTGTAGACTAAAAGATTAGTTCATGTCGAACCAATAATCTACATGAGCTTATGGAATACCTTAAACACCTAGATTTTATGTTAAAAATTCTTGGTTCAGGACGAACTAAGGTAGTGCCATTAAACTTTCGCTAGTTAGGGGATTGTATTGACTTCCGTTGACTTTCGTTGACTTTCATTGACTTGAGCTCAGCTCGTGAGCTCAGCTCAAAAACTACCCAGCCCCAACAGAGTTATGGGGGTGCCACTGCCAGCGAATCTCGCCGCCTACCATTTTGCCGAAGTATGGGAGCCACCAGGACCTCCACTCCTCAAGTTGCCTCGCATTTGCCCACTCTTTTAGGATGGTGTAATGAAGATGCAGCACTGCAAGAGTGAGTCTCCACCACAATGCCACAAGTGCCGATATCCTCGCTTGTTGCCCGTCAAAGTGACAATGGTTCCATGCCTCCCAAAGTGCTTGCACTCCAGTCGCTCTCTAGATGGACCAGTGCTCGTGGCCAATTGCCTCCCAGACTGACATCCTGACTTTAGCCCCTGTCGCATCCCACTGGACTCGCATGTTCCATCCGTGTCGTCCATGACGACGAATGTGCCTCCACGCTGGACCGATGGCTGGACCTCTAGCTCCCTCGAACCAGTGGAGGATATCCCCGCTCCGAGCCTCAAACTCTAGAATGTCTCCTAATTCCTGCGTCACCTTGAAGATCTGCCGCCATACCTCTCTTGCCATATCACATTCCTAAAGTGCATGGCATGCTATCTCTAGCTCGCCACACTCTTTGCATCGTCAACATGCATCCTCTTGAAAACACTGTCCTACTAGCAGCCCGTTGTTTGCCACCAACCAAACGGTGGCCTTGACTTTCTCCTCTACCAGTAGTCTCCAGAACGCTAGTGTGTTGTCCACCACTATATTAGCTTCAACTCCTTGTGCAATCCATTTCTTCTAGAGCTTGGGTGTTGCGAATGTGACTTCGGGTGTCGAAAGTTACCTGTCAGCTAGTCCTTTCGAATATCTTTCCTTATTGCCACGAT